>NC_050451.1:16664997-16964997 GCF_903995425.1 Onychomys torridus
TTGGAGTTGCCTTGTTATTCCCCACAATGCCTATCTAAATCCAGCCCTACAGAAAGCGCTAGAAGAAAAATCCAACCCAAGCAAGTTAGATGCACCTATCAAAACACAGGCAATAGATATTTCTACACCAACAAATCCCAAAGAAGGAAAACATACAACACTACCACCAAAAAATAACAGAAATTACCAATATCTGGTCATTAATATTCCTTAATATCAATAGATTCAATTTGCCTATAAAAGACAAAGGCTAACAGAGTGGATACCAAAACAGGATCTATCCTTTTGCTGCATATAAGAAACACACCTCAACTTCAAAGACAAACACTCAGAGTAAAGGGCTAGGAAAAGTCTTCCCATTCAAATGGACTTAAGAAGTAAGCTGGTGTAACTATCCTAACATCCAACAAAATAGACTTCAAACTAAAATTAATCAAAAGAAATTGAGAAGGACATTTATTTGTGAAATTATTAAGGCCACTCCATGTAGTTAAAAGGGAGGTTTATTTTGTGGGGTAACTTACAAATGAAGGGGTAGGTTACAGGGTCTGGCAAGGGTATAGTGCAGTCCGGCAGTGTTCTCTGGAGAACTCTGCTTGGTCTACCTCCAGCATCCAGAGTCCAGGAACCAAGAGAGAGACCTCTTCCCGATCCTTGGTCTTCCGCTTCCTCCTCTGCCCTGCCTTGTGGGCATGACCATTACCGAAGCCTCAATGGGGGTTGGGAACTTCCAGGCCAATGCTGGGATGGCTATCCACTACAGACATTATGTACTTATCACAGAAAATATCCATCAAGATGAAGTCTCAATTCTGAACTTTTATGCCACAAATACAAGGACAACCACATATGTAAAAGAAACTTTACTAAAGCTTAAATTGTACATCAAATCCTACACACTAATAGTGGGAGACTTCAACTCCCCACTCTCACCAATGGTCAGGTCTGCCAGACAGAAACTTAATAGAAAAATAAGGGAACTAACAGATGTTATTACTCAAATGGACTTAACAGACATCTATAGAACATTCCCCCCAAACTTAAGAGAATACAACTTCTTCTAAGTATCCCATGGAATCTTCTCTAAAATTAAACACATACTTGGTCACAAAGCAAATTTCAAGAGATACAAAAAAAAATTGGAATAACCTCCTGTGTTTTATCAAACTACCATGCCTTAAAGCTAGAATTCAACAACAACACAAATTACAGAAAGCCTAGAAACTTGTGGAAACTGAACAATGCTCAACTGAATCATCATAGGGTAATGGAAGAAATAAAGAAAAATATTAAAGACTTCAATATTAATTAATATATAATATATTTATATGTTAATATATTATATGTAATATAATTAATTCAATAAATATTAAAGAAGCCAATAAAAATTAATGTACATGTACAACATACCCAAACTTATGGGACACTATGAAAGCAGTGCTAAGAGGAAAATTCATAGCACTGAATGCCCACATAAAGAATTTGGAGAAATATTACACTAGTATTAACAGAACACCTGGAAGCTCTAGAATAAAAAAGAAGGAAACTCACCCAAGAAGAGTAGATGCCAAGAAGTAATCAAATTGAAGGCTGAAATCTGCAAAATAGAAACAAAGAGAACAGTTCAAAAAAATCAATGAAACAAAGAGTTGGTTCTTTGAGAAAATCAACTAGATAAACAAACTCTTATCCAAACTAACTAAAAGGTAGAAGGAGAATATCCAAATTAACAAATCATAAATGAAATGGGAGACATAACAACTGACAATGAGGACATCCAGAGAATCATCAGGTCATACTTTAAAAACTTGTGCTCCAAAAAGTTGGAAAATCTAAAATAAATGCACAATATTCTGGATAGGTACCACATACCTAAATTAAATCAAGACCAGATAAACAATTTAAATAGACCTGTAACTCCTATGATTCTCTCTCTCCATATAGTTAAAAAGGCATTTTATTTGGGGGTAACTTATAGCCAGTAAAGGGGTTAGTTATAAGATCCAGGAGAGGTAAGGTGCAGTCCAGCAGGGTTCTCTGGAGAGCTCTGCTTGGTCTACCATCCAGCATCCACAATCAAGAGAAACCAAGAGGGCCAGCACATCTGGATCTCGGGTCTTAAAGGCTCCTGCCTCAGCCCTGCCCCAGGGGTGGATAGGTAGGTGTGAAAGTTACCAGAAGCCTCACTAGGGGTAATACTTCCAGGTCAAACCTGGAACAGCTGCCCATTACAGATAGGTATTGTTTAAATCTGATTTTATCATAGAATATTTTGTTTATCTATGGTGATTGAAAGTTTTGCTTGGTATAAGAGTCTGGGTTGGCATCCGTGGTCTCTTAGTGTCTGTATGTCTGTCCAGGACCTTCTGACATTCAGAGTCTCCACTAACCACTGAGAAGTCAGGTGTTATTCTGGTTGGTCTGCATTTATATCTTTTTTTGTTTTGGTTTGGTTTTTGGTTTTTTGAGACGGGGTTTCTCTGTGTATCTTTGTGCCCTTCTTGGAACTCACTTTGGAGACCAGGCTGGCCTCAAACTCACAGAGATCCACCTGCCTCTGCCTCTGCTGGGGTTATAGGCATGTGCCACCAACACCCAGCTTTGCATTTATATCTTACTTGGCCTTTTTTCTCTGAAGCTCTTAATATTTTTTCTTTATTTTTTATGTTTGATTGTTTGATTATTATGTGGCAAGTGGATTTCTTTTTGGGGTCCATTCTATTTGGTGTACTGTAACCTTCTTGTATCTTCATAGTCATTTCCCTCTTTAGATTGGGAAAGTTTTCTTCTATGATTTTTTTTAACTGAGGACCAAACCCAGTGCTCTACCACTGAGCTAAATCCCCAACCCCTATGATTTTGTTGAAGATATTTTCTGTGACTTTGAGTTGGTGTTTTTCTCCTTCTGTCCCTAGTATTCTTAGGTTTGATTTTTTTTCACAGTGTCCCAGATTTCCTGGACATTTTCTGTTGTGACTTCTTTGGCATTAGTATTTTCCTTGACTGATGAATCTATTTCCTCTATTGTATCCTCCATGCCAGAGATTCTCTCTTCTATCTCTTGTATTCTGTTGGTTATTCTTACATCTGCAGTTCCTGTTCATTTACTCAGATTTCCTATTTCCATCATTCCCTCAGTTTGTCTTCTTCATTATTTCTATTTCAATTTTCAGGTCTTGAACTATTTCCTTCACCTGTTTAATTGCTTTTTCTTGGTTTTCTTGGCTTTCTTTAAAGGACTTATTGATTTCTTCCAATTTTTTTGTTTGTCTTTTCCTCAATTTCTTTAAGGGGAGTTTTCATTTCCTCTTTAAAGGCCTCTATCATCTTCTTAAAGTTATTTTTAAGGTTGTTTTCTTCTATGTTGGGATGTTACTGTTTTGCTGATATAGAACCACTAGGTTCTTGTCATGCCATATTGCTCTTCATGTTATTGAATGTATTCTTGCACTGGAGTCTTCCAGTCTCTTCATCCAATTGGTGCAAATGGTGTCTGTGTCTCAGGGCACCACTCTTGGTCCAATTGGAGCTCTTGGTCCAGTCAGAACTGGCGGAGTCTGTGTCTCAGGGAGCAGCTGTGATCTCAGAGGATGGGTGGGTTGGAGGATGGACTGGGGCTTGTGGGTTACAGGGTCCAGTGGTGAGGGTGGTCAGGCCTGCCTGCAGGAGTCCTGCCTGCTGGCCTACTACTGGGCTGCTATGGGTGGGTATGGGGGCACTGGCTGTGCCCTTGGGCCTAAAGCCTAGAGGCTGGGGTCATCAGCGAGGAGAACAAACTTCACCTTTTGTTCCAATCAGACCTGGGGGATTCTCAGGGAGCAGCTAGAGTCTCAGAGAATGGGTGGGTTTGCAGGGAGTGGATTGGGGCTTGTAGGTTACCTTGTAGCCAGGGTAATCTGGCCTGGCTGCAGGTGTCCTGCCTGCTGGCCTGAAACTGGTTGTGCCCCTGGGCCTAAAACCTAGAGGCTGGATTGATTGGCTAGAAGAAAGACTCACCTGTTGGTCCAATAGGAGCTGGCAGAGTCCTTGGATAACATTTTCACACCCTGCTGTTAGGTACAGATCTAGACTAGAGTGCTGGTTGTAATAGCTTTAGGAAAATGCAAATCATATACCACAAGGGCAATTCCAATTACTATATAAGCTAATATGTGAGTTACAAACACATTGCAATAAAGATGGCAGCAGTAATGTCTTCAAGCAGATAGAAGGCAAGAACAAGTGGAGGTATCTATCTTCAGCACTTGTGACTCACCATAGGCACATATGAAACATGTACAGCTCCTAAAATCAGCAAGTAATACCAACACAAAAGCTCTCAAGAGTCTTAAAGAAGCACTTCAACTAGGGTACACAAAGACAGTTAAATGGAATATCCAATTACTAAGTTGGATAACAACAAAATATTTTGAGAAAGTAATTTTAAATATAAGTACCAAATCTGCTCTGTATTTAACCTGCGATTCACATAATTGGCATATAACTGATTTGATTTGGGTTTATTTTTGTTTGTTCTACTGTCTACATTTAAAATTCAACTTGGTAGTCTCCATGTTTTAACTGTAAAAGTTAATCCATCCATATGAGAGTTATAATCAAAATATTTTGACCACCTGTTACATCTTGACTTGTTCCTCCTGGCTTTTCTCCCCATATCGTTATTGTCATCTCTGGAAAACCACTATTTCAATACAAACATTCTAATCTTCTCTACCAGAAATGCAGACACTTCACTATCCATTTGACTGAGGGGATTTTAAAAATCTTCCTCCACCCCCCTCTGTGTGTATGTGTGTTTAACAATGTACATGTACCCATGGAGGCCACAACAGTATATTGGATCCCCCTGGGGTTGAAGTTAGAGGTCATTGTTCTGCATGAGGAGTAAGTGCTAATGGCTAAGACATTTCTCTAGTCCTGTGAGGGACATTTAAATTATTCTAAGATATTGGAATTGCTCATACTGCTAAATGCACATTAATTTGTATTTTCTAGTAACATGGGTCAGATTTCTCATCATTATAACCAAGAGAAAAATACTTGGATATGTAAATATACAGTTATATTTTGGTGTTACAAACTGCGCTCTAAGACACTTAAATCAATTTATATTATTCTGCAAATGATCTGTGAGAGATACTCCCTAACTTGTCCTCAATCATTGATATTATTCAATTATTTTCAACAAGGTTGGCCTGAAGTAGTGTTGGTTATCTAATTTTGCCCTTAATTTTCATGTATGTTTTGTGAGTGATTCTCAGTGTATTGCACTTATTGCCCTTAAGTGGTTTCTACGGATAAGTTCTCATTCATATTTGGTCCCTTTATATTGTGTAACTCTCTCTTTAAACATCCATATAACTTTTATCCAATATTCATTTTTATTTAATATTTTTTGAAATTTTTGCATGAATAATGCATCTATATCACTTCTGCCCCTTTCTCTTCCTATTCCAGCTCCCTCTGTTTCCTCCTCTTAAGTTTGTCATATCTTCTTTA
This sequence comes from Onychomys torridus, assembly GCF_903995425.1. Taxonomy (NCBI): domain Eukaryota; kingdom Metazoa; phylum Chordata; class Mammalia; order Rodentia; family Cricetidae; genus Onychomys; species Onychomys torridus. Next base: position 16,670,497 of record NC_050451.1, read on the forward strand.
ATTACACACACACATGCACACATGCATGTAAAACCTACTGAATCTATTTAGCTTTGTTCATGTGTACGTGCTGTGGGATGTCTTTCTGTATGCTGTGACTATGTGTGGTTTCCTTTGGACAATAAATAAAGCTCCATTGGCCTATGGGAAGGCAGGATAAGGTTAGGTGGTACATTCAAACTGAAGATGAAGTGAAGAAAGGTGGGTGGAGTCAGGAGAGACATGAGTCCACTTGCTGTTGAAGGAACAACAAGATGCCAGCATACTGGTAATATCATGGTAACATGGCAATGCCTAGATTAACAGGAGTGGATTAATTTAAGATGAAAGAACAACAGAACTAGCTAGCAAGAAGCTGAAGCCATAGACCATACAGTTTGTAATTAATATAAACCTCTGCGTAATTATTCTATAAGTGGTTGTAGGGCCATGGGTAGGAGGGATTTTTCCAGACCGCTGGGTGATGTGGATGTCGCTCTGTGTAAATAAAGTTCTGATTGGCCAGTGGCCAGGCAGGAAGTATAGGCGGGACAAGAGAGAAGAGGATTCTGGGAAGTAGAAGGCTGGGGAGAGACACTGCCAGCTGCCGCCATGAGAAGCAACATGTAAAGACACTGGTGAGCCACAAGCCATGTGGCAAAGTATAGACTAACAGAAATGGGTTAATTTAAGATAGAAGAAGTAGATAACAAGAAGCCTGCCACAGCCGCACAGTTTGTAAACAATGTAAGTTTCTGTGTGTTTACTTGATAGGGTCTGAGCATCTATGGGCCTGGCGGGTGACAGAGATTTCTCCTGACTGTGGGCCAGGCAGGAAAACTCCAACTACAGACTACAGCTGGGCAAGACAGAACCACAGAAATCTCTCTCTCTTTCTCTCATTCTCTCTCTCTCTCTCTCTCTCTCTCTCTCTCTCTCTCTCTCTCTCTGTGTGTGTGTGTGTGTGTGTGTGTGTGTGTGTGTGTGTGTTCAGGATTGACTACTTTGGGATAGAACAAACTTTGTGGGAGCTTTTCCTTAAGGAGACTGATTATCCATTTTTCAGCAAGCATTGACCACATGTGGCTCTTTAGTAGGGATGGGATCATATGGACTTTTCCAGTCCTCACTGGCATATCAACTGGTACAGTGTCATTATGCTGACTTGGTTCAGTCAATCATACTGCTGAAAGTTCTTGGGTACAGCTTCCCTGTCATCCAATATTCTTTATTCTTGTTCTATGTACTTTTGGATACCATGCAACTATACTTTGTTGTATAAAATAAAGAAGGGGGGATGTTTCCTTTTTTTTTTTTTTCTTTTTCTTTCAAAATTGCAAGTCATTTTCTTTGTTGCTGGTATGATTTGAATCTTTAAAGGAATTTTTACCTGTTTTCATTTTCTTGACAACTTGTAAGAGTTCTAGCCTCCAATTTGAAAATAATTTAAAAAAAAAAAAAAGATTCCCAAGCAACATGGTCATTCTTGGGAACATTACTTGTCTGTCTCCTAAGAAATGTTTAAGTAAGCACTGAGCACAAACCACTCTCTCTAAGGCTCAGGGAACATCACAGATGAAGGAGCAGATAAAATATAAACACCAGAAAACAGAAGAAATGCAATATACTTTCTTAAGGCATGGTATTGCCATTTTAAACATGAGCTCACAACAGCTGCAGTTGCCTGCAATGGTCCTGGGGTGATAATTTGTTGTAGTCTAATAAAGCTTGCCTGAAGATCAGAGGACAGAGCCAACTAGAGAGTTAAACATAGAGGTCAGGCAGTGGTGGCACATACCTTTAATCCTACCATTTAGGAGGCAATGATCCATCTGGATCTCTGTGAGTTCAAGGCCACACTGTGCTACATGAAACTGATCCAGTCTAAGAGGGAAATAGAACCAGGCAGTGGTGACACACTCCTTTAATCCCAGTATTTGGGAAGCACACATGCCATTAATCCCAGCACTAGGAAGGTTGAGATAGGAAGTGGAATGACTGGGCAGAGAAAGGCATATAAGACATGAAGGCACAAGAACTAGAGAGCTCTTTCAGCTGAAGACTCAGAGGCAGTCAGTCAGTCTGAGGATTTGTGGAGACAGGATTGGCTGAGGAGTTGGCAAGGTGAGAAGTGGCTGTGGCTTGTTTCCTCTGATCATTCATCATTTACTCCAGTATATGGCTCTAGGTTTTTATCATAGGACCATTCTGACTGCGTGCAACATGATCCTATGCAAGACTAGACTTGTCAATAATCAATCATATATTTTGGAGGAGATGAGCACTGTTGAACCGCTGGCTGAAATAATTGGCTACTGGTGAATTCTGGAGGCAATGGGAATTGTGTACACACTGGTGAGTTCATTGGGATCCATTGGACAGTTCCAAACATTGGTAGTACTTTTAAACTCAGCAAGTAACAAAATAAAGCAAAAGAGCATTGATGTGGGGAAAGGACTTGTATCTTGTAGGAGCTGGGCAGTGGGACACACACCTTTAATCCTAGCACTTGGGAGGCAGAGGCAGGTTGATCTCTATGAGTTCAAGGCCAATCTACAGAGTTAGTTCTGGAACAGCCAGGGCTGCACAGAGAATCCCTGATTTGAAAAACTAAAAAACAATAAATAGATAGACAGATAGATACATAGATACATAGATAGATACATACATAGATAGATAGATACATAGATACATAGATAGATAGATACATAGATAGATAGATACATAGATAGATAGATACATAGATAGATATATAGATAGATACATAGATAGATACATAGATAGATACATAGATAGATACATAGATACATAGATAGATAAATGACTCATAGGGAAGAGGGAAGTTGATAGCTTCACAGGGGAGGTAAGGAGATGAGAATAACTAGAATGCACTATGAAATTGTCACAAATAAATTTTGTAAAATTTAAAATGAGATAAAGAGCAACTGAGAATACCCAGTGTCAACTTCTGGCCTTTATATAAGCACACATGCACACATATGTACATACTTACACATTTCTGTGCTTGTATACATACTTGTACAAACACATGCACAAATACACATGCACACACACAAACACATGTATACACACAGTTGCAAATATTAACAACTTATTAGCCCAATTTACTTGCAATGTTATCTCAGATAAAGCCTGTAAATATTACTACAGTACTTATTCTATTTTAGATTAACTAAATTACTTAGAAATTCTCAAAAGTGAGAAATGTTTAAGTCATTTTAAAGCTGGTTTTGATTAATCTATAGAAATGTCAAAAAATACAACACAGGAAGTAGGTGAGGCTCAGAGTACACATTAAAAATGAATGAAAATGAAACACAGGAAGAGAAACAATATGTGAGAGTCTCCACCCCACTGAGTAGCCATAGTTTATAAGACTAGTAACCCAGTTACAGAAACATTTACCATAGGACAGGAGGGGCTGACAGGGAGGACTGGATGATCGCTTAGCTATTCTCTGAGGGTCTCCATGAGATAACAGAAGCTGAAAACACTGATGGCTGGCTTAACTGGAGAGTCAGAGTGCCCTGTTCCCTGTTTACATCAATAATTGACTATCTAACCCATGGACATAGCAGTTTTGTGTAAATGAGCCACACACACCCACACAAAATAAAAGTAAGGAACAGCATATTTTGCTGTTGCTTTGTTTTATGACTGCATGCAAATCCCCAGTCATCTTTACTATATCATGATTAAAACTAACTGTGTAGGCATGTGTGTGTGTGTGTGTGTGTGTGTGTGTGTGTGTGTGTGTTGGTGCATGCACATCTGCACTGAGACTCATTCATTTCTGTTGTCTGAACAGTCAATGTGGCTAACAGTTTGACTGATTAAAAGTGATTATCAATTTACCAAACAAATAGAGTAATGAAGTCCTCTGCTCTCCCAGATGACAAACACACTCACTTTCTGCTAAAGTGGCATTGCTACATGCTTTCTACATCCTTCTGTCCCTTACTTAAGATAGGATTTATGTAAACTTCAGATAAAGAATAGAAAAGAACAGTAAAGCCTTGAGTAGGCAAAAATGTCAACTCAAATTGATAATGGGCAATAGTTTCAAAACACTTTGTGGATGTACAGGAATTGTTCATATCAGTTTCCAAAACAATTACCAAAACCAGTTGGGTCCATAGTAAGAACCCATTCTGTGTTTTGACTGTGGCAGCAGTTCCTGCACTCCCAATGTAATATTTTGGGCTCAGCAGAAGTCAGAATTTGAAACTCATGAAGGGTGGGTCTTCTCTAAGTTGGTAGAGACTTATATCACACCCACATTCCTACATCTCAGTACATATTATCAGATGTCAGAAAAAGGAGAACAGTAGCAGCTGTTAGCTATGGCTGCATATAACTTTTTGTTAGTTTGCTTATCTAGTTGTCTTAGATAGATGTATCTCAATAGACATTAAACTTATTTTTCTTGTTTGGTAGAATATATTTTTCTTAAATAATGTTTTTCTGATCAAATTTTATAAAACATAAGACCAACTAAAATAAGTATGTAGCTACACTAATAATGACATAAATCCATGGAGTCTATTTAATGATCAAAGGAATATATTTGGGGGTAAACTCACAACCACAGGAAATTTATTGTAGGGTCCAGGAAAGCTGAATTATGTCCCATGCTGAACAGCTTGGTTCAACATCTTAGCATCTAGAACCACAAGGTAGCCAGGGGAGTGGGGACAACCTGTGAGCATCCCAGGTCTTAAGGGTCCCCAGTGGCCACGCCCCAGAGGCAGGTACCTCAAGGCCATAGGCAGGTGTAACAGCTACAGCTGCCTCACTAGGGGCATGCTTCAGCACATGGCTCAAACAGCTACCCACTACATCTTCCCTTTTGTCTAAATAAGAAAGTTCTAACCTAATACAAAACTATGTCCAATATGAATAATTATCAAGGAGAAACAAAGGGTAATGACATAAACAAATGGAACTACCACCAACAGGAACAACATCAAACAAGAGACACATACTAAAATCCAGAGATGTCCAGAACATACATAAATGATATGTTAGAGATTATTCCAAAAGCTGTCCTATCCTGAAGAATCTGAACCTAGTACTTAGTATGTTCTAGCTAAGATAGGAAAAGGTTATAACTGTAACTGTTAGTCTTAAACCCCACCAAAGACGTGAGAATGAATATAAAAATACCTGAGAAAATGGGAAATGCACACAGCAACTTTCAGAAATTTTTTGAGAATAGACAGAGACACCTGGCAGCCTGAACAGTCACATAAAGTTTCTTACCACTGTTGGGGCATCCAATTTGGCAACAAGCACAGAATATCTGACAGGCCATTTTCAGAAGTAGGAATTTTGAAAGACCATCTTACTCTGTCTTGGCAGAGTTCAGCAGTTTCTTTTCCTTGTGTACCACTCATTCAGAAAGGACAGCATTTGTACTGTCAGCAATCGAAGCAAGGGCAGTTCTTTGCCCAGGAGGCCATTATTCAGGAAGAAGACAAACTTCCATATGGAGTGTCTAGAAACCCATATGTCTCTCAGGATCAGATCAGCAATTATGTCTCATGTCAGCAGAATTCTAAGTTATTTAAATGCCATATTCTCTATATCCATAAAATGTTTGAAAATTACCTGTCCATCTGACCTATGTATCTGTAAATCTGGACAATCTCACTAACATAACTATAGAAATGACAAGCATAGGTGACTATAAATCTGTAAGTCTTAGCTACCTAAATAACCTAAGGACTAAGGCTTCATATAACAAGGTAAACAGTCTGTAAACAAATATACAGTAAAAGGACAATGACCTCAAAATTTTGACAATACACAAAATATCTTAAACAGAGGTAGAAATATATAATGCAATATGTAATATGACAACAATCCTAAATATGTATCAATATATAAAATATGCTAAACAGAGGTAGAACATACATACAGTATGACAAATATAATTTTATGTTTATATCAATGTATGAAATATTTCAAATAAGAGTAGGAATGTAGAAATATAGATTATAACAGATATAGTTCTATATTTGTATTAACATACAAATTATCTTAAATAGAAATAAAAATAGCTTATATTTGTATCAATATACAGGAATCCATAACAGTGCAAATTATCTAAGGCTGATATTTTACTAAATTAGTTTACTAGTATATACAATAATCTACCTTAATGTCCTATACATATCCATTCCCCTTTTTCTTTTCTTAAGGAGAATATTGAGTCTAATATTTTCTTCTAGCCCCAACCCTATAACCATCATTCATAACTCTGAGAAACATGAAACCTTTGGGAAAGGAGCATTATTTTCTTAGAATTGTTTCCTGCTGTTTAGTGGTCAACAGTAACTCCTTGGGTTCCTGTAATAAAGCTCAGACACTTAGGTCTCAATTGTACTAACTGTAGATTTTGCAACCAGTCTCACAGTAATGGGTAAGGTTGCCTGGGATTTTTGCTAGAAGTGTAATATGGTGGACCATCTCATCTTGGAACTGTCCTGGAGAGGTTTTACTCCAAGGTTGATCATTGAGCAATGTTCATGAGTATCATGGCATCATTCTGGACTTGGTAGAGTTGTTGTTGTGGGGCTCCATCTTCCTTCTGGAGACTTTGTAGATTCTTCTTGGAAAGACTTAGTTGTCATTATGGAAAACTTAACCATTTTTCATATAAAAATGGAATGTTTGGATTTGTTCTGAATAGAGGAAGAATTCTTTGAAAACAAGGACAAGCATGGAAAAATTAGAATCTAGACAACAATGGTTCCTAGATTATTTATTTTCTCTGTCTCACATCAATTGGCTCTTCCAATATGAGACAGAATCTTCTGATTTTTTTTTTTAAGCAATATGCTTAGGTTTAGAGAAGGAGAGGGCCATATTCCAACCTCAAAGCTAGCTTGATTTATAGCTGAATTGGGACCAAAACTTCTATAGAGTGAAAGATATATAGATGTTGGGCTGTGAGATATTACTCCTATGTATATTGCTACCAATAGGTTCTTTTTTTCTGCTATAGATGTCTGGGTATCCAAGGCCTTATGATATTTGGAAGATGGATATTTTTATTATCTTGTCTTCCTAGGAAGACTGCTCACAGCTAGTGGAGCTGCAGGCAGTGGCAGCTGTGGGTGGTTGGGCTGTGTGGGACCTGGCAGGGGCATGCAGTTTGTGATCTGCACATTGGGCCTCCTTTTGTCTAAATAAAAAGCTGGGTCAGGATGGACTCAAAATTCAATTGACTGAGGTTAGCTGTCTGGGCTTTTCCCTGGGCTAAAACAATAGGCAGCTAGGACTGAAATGCTCAGCTGGGTAGGCTGAGCTGGAAGGGAGAAAGCTGTGGGGTAACTGGAGCAGATTCTGCAACTCTGGAGCAAGAGGGGTGGGAATTTTAAAAAGAGACAGAGAAACATGGGAAGTTCACCACTGCAATCACAGACGCTGAGAGTGGAGGCCATCTGGGCCTTTGGAGTTTTCCCCACATTGGGTGCCAGATAATGGGATAAATCCACAGAGTTTATTTAATGATCAAAGGAACTTATATGGGGGTAAACTCACAATCACAGCAGATTTATTGTAGGGTTCAGGAAAGCTGAGCTATGTCCCACACTGAGTGGCTTGGTGCAAGATCTTAGCATCTATAACCATAAGGTAGCTAAAAGGGGCTAGCATACATGGACCCCAGGTCTAAGGTTCCCCAGGGGCAGGTACCTCAAAGTCATAGGCAGGAGTAACAGCTATAGCTGCCTCACTAGGGGCGGTACTTCAGGGCACAGCTCAAACAGCTCTCCACTACAGACTAACTTAAAATTTCGCTTGAAATTAGTGTATTTATTTGTCACTATACATGTGTGTGTGTGTGTGTGTATTTTAATTTGAGAACTGTCAAAGAAATAATTTTATAACTTAGTTAAAAAAATGTCAGCTCGACCAGTGCTAGTTGGAGCTCACTGACTCTGGACTGACAGCTTGGGAACCTGCATGGGACTGAACTAAGCCTGCTGAATGTGGGTGACAGTTGTGTGGCTTGATCTGTTTGTGGGGTCCCTGGCAGCAGGACCAGGACTTATAAGGTGCATGAACTGGCTTTTTGGAGCCCATTCCCTTTGGTGGGATACCTTGCTCAGCCTTGATACAATAGGGAGGGGCTAGGCTCTCCTTCAACTTGGTATGTCAGACTTTGTTGACTACCATGGGAGGTCTTACCCACTCTGAGGAGTGGATGGAGGTAGAGCGGGAGGGAGGTGAGGAGGCAAGAGAAGGAGAGGGAGGGGGAACTGGGGTTCGAATGTAAAATGGAATTTTTTAAAATAAATAAATATATTAAAAATTTTTAAAATGTCAGCTCAAAATCTGAAGTGGTTTGACCAAAATGTGGTTATGTCTGCTTGACTGTCATGTGTGTGGTGATTGGATGAAAGTAGAAAATTTGAAATGTATAGTTAGAATCATTATCCAAAAAGAATCGAATAATTCATGAAACCCAATCTCAGTTCAACAGAAATGCATGAGCAGCTGCTGTATGCTTGTCCCTTTGTGGCCCACATTTGGGTCTTAGGGGATCTCCCACCAGTTTGGTTACTGATTCCTCATGTAATAATCATCTAGTGTATATGTAGTGCAACCTACATCCTATTTCCTCATTCTGCCTGCTATGGTCCTCACTTTTCTAAAGTTCCCCATTATCCTCATTCTTCTTAGTATAGCCACGCTCTTAAAAGTAACCTATACACAAGACCAAGAGGGCAACTCTTTACTGGTGGGTGTCAACCACAAGAATGTCACTCATATTTGGGCAGTCACGTTGGTGAGACAGTATGGGTGTAAGTTCTGATGTTATTTAGACACATATTCTCATATCAAACACACTGATTCTCTTGTTCTTACCATCTTTCTATCCCTCTTCTGCAATGGTCCTTGATTCTTAGGTATGGGCATGTGCTATAGATATATCTCTTGTGTTCCACAACTCTTCATTTTTATTGGTTATGGTTTTCTGTAGTGGTTTCTCTCTGTTGCAAAAAGAAGTTTCCCTGATGCAATATGAAGGCTACTGTGGGTATAATAACAAGGATTATCAGTGCACAGAGGTCCAGCCTCCAAGCAGCACCCAGGGTAAACCCAAAAAAATCTATGAATGTGGCAAGGGCCAGACTTTTTCTATCTGAAGAGTACTAAAAAAGGAAACATACACTTTCTGATGGTAACTTTCTCTTTTACTTCTTCTTAAAAAAATCTTCCTCTGAAAATCTCTCTTTCTTTACACAGTTATATTCTCCAAACAGCTTCCTCTTCACTGCTCTCTCTACAGAGCTCTCTCTACATCTTTCCACACAGCTCTCTCACACAGCTTTTTCACATAGCTCTCTCTTCTACCCATTTCTCCCCCTACACATTATTTTAACTAAGAGCATTTCAGGGACAAGATTTAGATTCTTCTGCATAAGACAGCTATTGAAATAATCTCTGCCAATTACCTTTGGCCTGGACATTGTAGTATATGTTTTTTGCTTGATATTGTTCATGTTGGTTGTAGTTCCATTTTGTATATGTTATTACCCATTTTTCTTCTATACAATACTTGATAATTGTTATAATTGTAGACAACTTTGTATTAGGTTTAGAACCTTCTTATTTAGCAAAGGGGGTAGGTTTTGTGGCAATTCACTCTTCCAATGACCTTGGAGTATCTGGCCTTATAGAGATGTGGTTTTCTCTGAGTACATGGCTGCTAAAAAATGAGGAGGAGATGCACACTTGGCCTCTTTTAATTTGTACCTTTTGAGGTCTCATTTTTGGTAGACATTTTATATCCTAATTAATAGAATCTCCTCTTTGTATTTTTTCAGGAGCAATTTGTAATCCCCAAGGAAAAACTTTCTTTACTTCTTTAAACATTTTTTTTTCTAAAGTATCTACCTTTGAATCAGCCAATGAGATATCATCCATACAATGGTAAATTACAGATTGTGGAAACTGTACATGAATTATTTCCAATGGTTTTTGCACAAAATATTGGCCCATGGTGGTCCCTGTGAGAGAACATTCTGTTGATATCTCTTGGTGAGGACTGGATAGGAGAGGCAATCTCCAAAGGTCTAAAGAGACATCAAAGTGCCAGATGTGTTAATTGTGGTAAACCAGGCCATGTAAGAAATAGTACACAGGGCATTCCTAGAAACAATGTTTCTTCCAGGATGACCCAAACAGAAGGCCTCAAACTTTTGGCTTATGCAGAAGATATGGCAAAGACTAACATTGGACTAACAAATGCAGATCAACAAGAGACAAACAACACAACCCTTTACCATTGGGAAACACCTTGAGGGGCCTCCTGCAGGCCCCCAAGTCAAATGCAGTCCAGTTATTTCTAGTCACTGGGGAGGGAAATCCTCCCCAGAACAGTTAGAGGATCCAGTGCCTATCAAAAACAAAAAACAAAAACAAAAAACAACAACAACAACAAAAAAAAAACAAAAAAAAAAACTTCCCTGGATGATAGGATAGCTTTGAAAGATGAATCAAAAATTCCAAGAAAATCATAAAATAATTATTTTGGCAGACTTCCATAAATGACCAAAGATCAAAGTCAAGGGTACAAATAAGTAGCATTATAATTGATGGTTTATTGGACATAGAAATGGATGTGACTATAATTACACCAGAATCATGGCATCCAAATTGGCCTCTTCAGGAAGTAGATGTTCAGTTCCTAAGGATCGGCCTCTATCTTGGGTAAAAACAAAGCACAAGATAGGTTAAATTCATAGAGCAAGAAGGACAGAGAGGAAAGTAGAGGCCATATGTGGCTAGTGTAGCAGTGAATCTATGGGGTCGTGATCTGTTACAGCAATTGAATACTCAGATAAGCATTCCTCCAATCTCAGAAATGGACCATAAATCAATTCATGTTTCTGGGAAGAAATTCATAAGCAAATATAAAAAACAGTCACCAAAAATTCAGGCTGTACAAAACCAGAACACAACAGCTATTAAACTCTCAGAGGTACCAATAGCCCTACCCTTAAAACGGTAATTGACAAACCAATCTGGATTGGGCAGTGGCTTATGACATGAGAGAAACTACAGGTCTTAGAACAACTGGTTCAGGAGCAACTAAATGCTCTATGTATTGAAGAGTCTACCAGCCCTTGGAATTCTCCTGTATTTCTTATTGAAAAGAAATCTGGAAAATGGAGAATGGAAATTTAAGAGCTATAAATAAAGCTGATGGGCACTCTACAGGCTGGAGTGCCTCTGCCTTCTCTGTTACCCAAAGAATAGCCTATTATAGTTATGGACTTAAAAGATTGTTTCTTCACTATACCTCTACAAGAAAACGATAGGGAAAATTTTGCCTTAATAGTACCTACTTGTAATCAGCCTATTAAGAGATAACAATGGACTGTTCTTCCACAGGGAATGTTAAATTTTGTGCCAATATTTTGTGCAAAAAACATTGAAAATAACTCATGTAGAGTTCCTACAATCTATAATTTACCATTGTATGGATTGATATCCTTTTTTTGTTTTGTTTTGTTTTGTTTTTTGTTTTTTGAGACAGGAATTCTCTGTGTTGTTTTGATGCCAATCCTTGATCTTTCTCTGTAGACCAGGCTGGCCTCAAATTCACAGAGATCTGACTGGCTCTATACCTCCTGAGTGCTGGGATTAAAGGCATGCACCACTGCAACCTGGCTTGGATTGATATCTTATTAGTTAATTCAAAGGTAGATGCTTTTAAAAATGTTCAAAGAAGCAAAGAAAGTTTTGCCTCACTTGGGATTACAAAATGCTCCTGAAAAATTACAAAAAAACTATTAATTACTTAGAATATAAGATATGTCTACCAAAAATAGACCCCAAAAGGTACAAAATAAGAGAGACCAAGTATATGCCCCCTCCTCAGTTATTAGCAGTCATGTACTCAGAGAAAACCACACCTATATCAGGCCAGATACCCCTAGGTCATTGACAGAGTGAATTTCCACAACATATCTCTCTATATTTCTCTTCCTTTCTCTCTTCACACATATAGAAAAATCCTTCTCCCAACAGAGAACTCTAGACAATATATCAGTTACATATTCAGGGTCACAAAGTATTTCTTAAGTAAACATCAAGAAACAGAGCCATTCTGATCACACAGTTTCTTTCAACTAGGGATGTCACTCTGACCAGCTTGACAATGCATGGTTGCACATGTGGGAGGCATGAAGCCTGAGAGACATCAAAGAGAGTGACATTGAAATTCAGAAACTAAGCAATAAACAGTTAGTCGACTGAACCTTGAGCCTTGTATCATAAAAGTGAGGTTAGAATTATGTGCAGAAATTCAGTTGCTGAGAGTGTTATATCCACTGAAGTTTCTTCATGCCTAGCCTTGGTTCCCCAAACAGACATCTAGAAATCTGTCCTAGAGCATTTCATTTACAGGGGCAACTAGTATGTTTTGAAATTGCTCTGTGTAAAATTAGCTAAATGTGTAAAAAAAAAAAAGTCTTTTAGCTGAGAATACTGTTACTTTCCTATGTCAGTCTGAGTTATGAAAAACATCCTGATATTATTTCTATTCATCAAAATTGTATGGCTTAAGAAGAGATCATATTCCTGATCATTCATAGATAAATGCATTCCCAGTAGATGGAATATATATAGGAGATAACCCACAAGCAGTAGGGAAAATACCCATAGCTGTTTTTAGGGAAGAAATGTAGTGCCACATGAGAAAAATTACAGACAGAAACAACAGTCTGTAACTCCACTGTTTTTGCGAAGTAGGACTCCCTATCAGAGAATTATTCATCTGATAGGTGACCTGTTGAATATTAGTTGTCATCTGCTATATACTTTCACAGCCTCCAGCAAAAGATGATACCAAAGGACATACCAAGCTGGATGGGGAAAAGCCCACAAGACCTCAACTCTACACAAAGAACTACAGGCTACTGAGTAAAGAAGTAGTTGTTATCAAGGAAGAGTACATTAATTTGTTGTTCATTATCAAACTTTCAGCCCTGAAAACATACATACAAATAACACTATATGGACTCAACATGATATAGTTTGGAAGAGATGTATATACAAATACATATATGCATATAATAATAATGCAGGAGAAGAGAGGCCATGAAATTGAAAAGAGAGCAGTGAAATGTATTTGGGAGAGTTTGCAGGTAGGAAAAGGAAAGGAGAAATTTTTCAATTGAATTGAAATCTCAAAAACAAACACACAAAAAAATAAAAAAATACATAATAAAAGGACCACTCACATTTGTTTTACATATGATATGATTCAGCCAATAAAATAGAATATCTACTGGGTACTTCCCAGAATGGATCTTCTTACCCTTATGACTCTTCACATGGGACACTAAACATAGTCTATTGGCTTATGCCATCTAGAGTCAGAACAGAAAATTCAAGTATATAAAGAATGGCAGAGAAAGACCACAAGCAGAAATGAAGAATGGGATGGGGAACAATACATGCATCAGGGACCATTATCTCTGAAACAAAATAGCAGGAAGCAGTCAAAAGAGAAATTAAAAGGTAATGGGATCCCTCAAAACAACTGTCAAGGCCATCTTAGGCCAGAGTCATCAACAGAAAGTGATGTTTGGGGTAGAAATGCCTCTGATCTGCCAGCTCTGAAGGAAGAATATGGATCAAGACAACTAAGTTAAATAAGAAAATTCTGCCAATCCCCTGTACTCTGAGCTGGGCATCAGGACCTTCTTGAAGGAGAATCTGGACAGCATATCTTACTGTCACTAGAGAATAAAATCTAGTTTTCTGAAATTTTCAGTGGAATGATGAAAACCCTGGGTCCTTTTATATGTCACTGATGCACTAAATTATCCAACCCTGGGACGACCATGCTTCTAGTCATTTTATTGTAGAATATCAGAAAGGCCCAATTTTGTTAAATTTTCCCTGATTTGTAGCAGGCAGCTTCTTACTTGAAACAGAAATTTGCATTGATTGAGGTTTTCTACTTTCACAGAAATGTGAGACATACTTTTGCAGTCTAATCTTGAGGTCTTCAGGGATAATTTTATTTTATTGCATTATTTTCAACTATATCTTCTGGTGTAAAGAAGAAAGTGGGTAATTTCCCACTTTTGGATATATATGCATGGCATAAGGAAAATCCTGATTTAACTTGAATCATAAAGAGTCATAATCATTAGCCTTGTAGTGTCTTCAAAATGAGGAATACTGTGTTCCCAGCTCTCTACATTGAACTTAATTGTATTGTAAGTATATTTATTCAAGATCTAACCCTCCATTAACTCATTTTGTAAGCTTAAGAAAGTCTACTGTCTGAACTCCCAGTTGTCTCATTAATAAAATAAGATTTTTGATTAGACTGTGTCATCTGTAGAGCACAGTCAAACTTTAACATTTTGTAGCTCTGTGAGTATTCATTTCTGTGCATCATTTTCATTTTCTTGCTGGGCACTTTCAATAATTCCACAAATAATCACTGCCCAGACACTTTCTTCTTGAATCTCCCTTTTCCCCATTGTCACCCTGACTATCTTGGAACACCTCAATGGATAAACAGAGGATGAGGGGAGCTGTCAGAGCACACCCCTCTGAGCTGTCACCCACTGAAATGACTCCTCATGTCTCCTGCATGTGGACAGCCATCTAGCCCATGGCTCAAATCAGAGAAAAGCAAGCCATAGAGCATTCCCTAGGAGGGCTATCCTCTAGCAGACTGTGAGAACAGAACAAGTTATCATGGGATCTTGTGAAAAAAACTGAAGGAGACCCAGTGTGCATCTTAGAAGACACAGTTCTCCACAATCGATTAGCTTTGGTCTGGAAATAGAGTGTATATATAAAGATTTTGTTTTTTTAATTGATTACTCTCAAGGAGAGTACTAATATATCCTCAACCCAGAAGAGCAGCACTGCTGTGGATATCACTCTGTATAAATAAAGTGCTGATTGGCCAGTGGCCAGGCAGGAAGTATAGGCAGGACAAGAGAGAAGAGAGTTATGGGAATAGGAAGCCTAAGTGGACAGATGCTGCCAGACACCGCCATGACAAGATGTAAGGTAATGGTAAGCCACAAGCCACATGGCAAAGTATAGATTAACAGAAATGGGTTAATTTAAGATAGAAGAAGTAAATAATGAGAAGCCTGCCATGGCTGTACAGTTTGTAAACAATGTAAGTTTCTGTGTGTTTACTTGGTTAATTCTGAGTGTCTATGGGCCTGGCGGTTGAGAGAGATTTGACTATGGGCCAGGCAGAAAAACTCTAACTACACAACACAGCAATCACTTGATCAAGTTTTTGTATCTCTTAATAGGCAATATGCAAAGGGTCATATCCCAGTGGCTCACAGGCCTAGGGAATGTTGCTTCACCTTCTCCAAATTGAAACATTACAAGTCCTGGGATGTCACAAGGTTCATCAGACCTCTCCTCATTGCTTGAGAGAAAGAGGAGCTTCCTGCAGCAGCCTGAAGTTGTGCAGAGTGCTGTAGAAATTCAGCTGCAGTCTTTATCCATGTGACGTGACGGTGAGTGTCTCTGTGACACAGGTGCCTTTGAGTCATCCATGATCCTGTAAGTAACCCTAATAAACTCTCTAGTTCACTAACCAAGACTTGTTTGGTTGTCCCTAGTCTGTGATAGGTGCCCCCTCTGGGGTAAACAGGTTTTTTTTCACACTTGTCCAAAAATGAGTCATACAACAGCAAGAGATACTTGACTTCATAAGTACTCCAGGACATACCGATTAAATGCACAATGAGATGCCACCTTAAACACAGTGATAAACAGAAGCAAAGACTGACAATGTGTGAGGGAGGGTACAGGGTGCTGGAACTTTTGTACACTGTGGTTGGAAATGGAAGCTGGAGTTATACTACGGCAAAGTTTTGAAGATTCTAATAAAATAAAACATACTGGTAAAATTAAATATATCCTTCTCTTATGGCTCAAAACTTCCAATTCTGTGTTTACTTAAGAATAATTACAGGACAAATTAACAAAAAGACTCACAAGTGAATATTGCCAGAATATTGGTTCAAAATAGTCAGTTGTTAGAAGCAGCCTCAATGTCTGTCAAGAGACAATGAGGCATTTATACATAGGTGAATCTCAGATACATTATGTTGAGCAAAAGGAGTTAAAGACAAAATATTACAAGATCTGTGCTTGGAGATATATGCATGATTTTCAATAACAGACAAAACCATTCGTGTTTATATAAATCAAAGTAATTGTTACCCGTAAGTGGAGTCAAGGACTCTGTTGGCAAAGTAGTGTAAAAGGTATCTCCAGGGCGCTGGCTTCATTTTACATCTTGCTCTGGTATGACTGCACAGACATGAACATACATAAAAATCCACTGAGCTGTATACAACTTGTACAATTTTTTCTATGTAAATTATATCTACATAAAACTTACTTCAAAAAAAAAACCCACCAGACTGGATGTACTAGATTCATAATCTGGCTTCTATCCTGGAAATGCTACTTTTCGTCTTGAAGCAGTCTCCCCATGGGACTTGGACTGTGCTAGCATCTCACAGTAAAGGAAGATCCACATCTCAGAATGCCTGGCATTTAAAAGAAGGGCAAGAGGCACCACCACTAATCTAATTCCTTTTTTTATTTGTAGCTTTTTATGCACAGTACACTGTACACACCATGATTCTTCATCTTTGCAACCATTCTAAAATGCAGTTAACATTAATTGCATTTTCTGTATGACAGAGCTGGTCCAGCAGTTGAGTAATGTTACAAATATAACACATCCATTAAGAGATGGACCTGGGACTCAAATTGAATGTGGTTTTCATATAAATCCTGAATTTTAAAAATCCTTCCTGCCCCCTTTAATGGCAGAAGTGCTGCAGGCCACTTTTCCCACTGGGAAGACTGCCTTTACACACCCCTCCCATAGTTCTGAGACTGATTTCAGTGGCCCTAGGTGAGTTCTGAGTGGCTCAGAGTTAAGCACTTTAGGTGTGAGAGGAAGCTTTCTTGCATGAAGTGAGAAGAAATTAATGAATCACCCAGGCTCCCACTGGTAAAACATGACCTCACACCTGTTCAGTGGGAAAATGAGCAACAGACTCCATGGGGAAGGGAGGATAAACTTACTTATGAATGTGCTATGGGGTAGTTTTGCAGATGCATCCTTTTTTAATTTTAAAAATATGACAACTCTGCTTCCAATTATTATCCTTATTTTCCCCCACACCAGGCTGCCAAACACTGGGATCAAGGAACTTTTATATCTGAAAGTGTTTCCTTTGGGGACGAATAGTTGTGATTAAACCTGTAAACCATTACATTCTACTGGAAAGAAAGCCGAAATTAATGTCATTCCACTACCTGTCACTGCTATTCTATCCTTTTGTGTCTTTGAAATGACTTTTAAAAATATTATTAAAATATATTGGGGGCTCAGTGCAATTATAGACACAGAAAAAATAATGAAAGCAAGCCCCACTGAGCACCAGCAGTAATTTCCACATGCCACCGCTGCCTATTTCAGCATGTGTTGAAAATGAACAATAAAAGGTTTAACATTTTAAAGTAAGGATTTTAATCTCCTGGTTATTAGCTGATGTTTGACAAACCCAATAATGCCTTATTAGAAGCTGGAATTGAGTTCTTGCCATATTTTGAGACTCAGTAATAACAAACTTCACAAAAGTATGTCAAAGCTCATTGAAAATAAATAGGAATCATAATACTTAGCCTAGAATGTTTCCCCTGAACTAAGATTGTGACTATCAGTCTGCCTTGACCATTGTATGAGCTAAAATAAAATACCACATTGGATGGCCAATTAAACACAAGCTTATTACTCATAGTTCTGAAGGCAGGGAAGTTGGAGATCAATACACAGTATATTTAATTAGTATCTCATGAGGGCTCAGTTCACCATATATAGATGTTTTCTCACTCTCAATGGCAGAATGGGTGTCAAGTATTTCCCAGGCCTCCTTTACATGAGCACTAATTCATGAAGATCATGCCTTTATTGCCTAGCTATTGCCCCCAAAGCTCCCACTTACTAATAATATCACACTGAGGGATGGGGTTTCATAAGATCATTTCAAGGGAAATGGTAGAATATTTGGACCACAGACAACGAAGCCACACATGTCTAAAGGAGAATTACCTAAAGTGATAAATATTTCTACCAGGTAAGTTCAAACAAATCACATTTAAGATGGAAATTTCCACCACATCTTGAAAGTCATATATAACTAAACTCTAGATTTATCTCCTTTAAAAAACATATCTGAGCTGCTCCAATGCAGCACAGGAGTACTGTGCTTTAGGATGTGTGACCTTGAGTGAATCACTTTGGTCCATTAAAGGCTCCTAGCTCTAATCTACTTGGCAGATGCAATGATGAAGACAGAGGAAGTCAAACACAAGCAATAATGAGTGCAAAGGAACTAGAAAGATATTTTGAAGCTCAAAATTTTGACCACAAAACCCCTGGCAGGTGAGTTGAGACACTCTGGCATCTCTAGCAGAGAACAGAGAAGTATTTGCTTTTGCTGAGCATTACAGCTTCATCTCCCAGTGCTGCTTCATCTTTGAACTTCCAGATACTAATCATGCACAGAAAAACTAAGCAACTGACCCCCAACTCTTAAAAACCAGCCAGGCAATTTGAATAAATCACATGTCTATCACACACCATGATATTCCTCTTAGGGTTTTAATTACATTTCCTGTTCTGTGTTTCATGTGGGCATTGTTTACTGCTGTAGACAAGACAACCAGGCAGCATGCAGTCTTCAAAAATCCTAATGCAAGTCTATTCTTCCAAAACTCTGAAGCAAGCTGGTATCTCTGACACACCTAGTTACAAACAAAAGTTGTGTCTGAGATCTCTTATACACTTATTCCATCTTCAACATTTTTTATCTTTTATCTTTAGCATACAAAATAATGAACATCAATTTTATATTTTCATGCACACATATCTTATGCTTTGTTTGTCTTCCTTCTCATTACCCACTCTTGTCCCCTCATTCCTCTTAATTGTGCTCTTCTCCACAATTAGTCTCCTCTACAATCAATTATTTATATGTGTCTATATAATACATATACATATATGCAGCATTATTTAAGTGTATATATATGTACATGTATATATGTTTGGGCATTGTGACATTGTATGTATGTGGAAATCAGAGGATAGTTTTTAGAATTCATTTCTTTCCTTCCAGCATGTGGGACCCAGGGACTGAACTTTGTTTGTTAGGCATGGCCACAAACACCTTTACCACTGCACTGTTTTGATGGGCAATAATTATATTTTTCATGTAGATTACACAGATGCCATATTTGTCTGAGTTTGCAAATTTTAATGAACATGGGGATCTCTAGTTACATGTAAAATAGAATAAGGTAGAACAGACCAATTATTAGATATTGATTTCTTCAGTGATCCATGTAAAGCAATTCTTGTACTGCCTTTTGCCAAGCATGACTTTACTTGCTACCCAGAACAGAATGACCTGGAGAAAAAGCTGAAGTGAGTTGCTGCCTTAACAACCTGCTGACAGCCACATATGCTTCTATAAAATCTTGCTTGTTTGCCTACCCACCTTGTTGTTTTGATATAAAATGAAAATACAAACTGTACCCAGCATCAAGGCCTTTCATAAGCTGTCCTGGCTTTAGTCTACCAGTGATACCTCCTCCCTTCTATGCCATTGGTGTTTAAGTGTTTATTCCAGAAAGATTCCCACAACACATTAATTTTCCAGCAAATGATTTGATTTCATTTTTCTTCCTCATGACTATATAAAACTTCATTGTGTATGTATACTGCATTCTCTTTGTCCATTCATCTGTTCATGGTTGTCTGGGCCACTTCCATGTCTTAGCTCTTATGCATAGTGCTGCAACAAACATGGATATGCATGTTTCTCTGTGGTGTTTTTACTCCTTTGGGTATACACCCAGAAGTGGCATCACCAGATTATATTGCATGTCTAGTTTTATGTTTTTGGCAACATTAGTATGAACAACTTTATCATCTATGAGCAACCGTGCAGTGTCATCTTCTGGACATCTTCTTTGTTGCCCCTATAGAATCAAAACATTTGATTACATAGGAGTATCTATTCTTGAAACTAAATGCACTGCTACCCACAAATATAGATGGCTACTCTGCCAAAGGCAAAGAGACATTAAGAATAAGTCAATCATGCTGAGATGGCCTGACTCTTGAAGCTTGCAGGAACAGCATGTTTTAGTAAGAGCACTGGAAATTGAAGCCATCCATTCTAAGGCCACTTGGCATGTTCAATCATCTGACAGGTATAAAAGAACAGGCCAAACTCTACCATTAAGTTAGGCACCAAATCTTCTGCTTCCTCACTCTTCTCGTCTCCAAATGGAATCAGAGACTAGGCTCTTGGACTCAGCCTGCAGAATAACTGGTCACTGCAGTTGAGGATGAATAGCAGGGTGATCTCCAAACACCTGAAGAAGATAGGAGTCTCTGGGCTGTCTTTATACACAACGCTTTGGGTGGAAGTAATGGGTTTTCATGGCTTTGCTATAACAAGGGAGTTCTACTTTTAAGGAGCTTTTATTTCAATAGCAGTACAGTTGTCTTGCTGTCTTTTATAGTTTATATTCTGTTTACCTATGAGGGTGAATCTTACCTTATGCAGATGGTCATTTTGGTTTTCCTTCCTCTTAGGTGTTGTCTATTTTACTAATGAATTGCATGTGTTTATCCTTTAAACATTTTTATTTTTATTTTTGAGATAAGATTTCAAGCTGGCCTTGAACTCTATATGCAGCCAAAGCCAACCTTGAATATTCTATCTTCCTGCCCTATCTCTGGAGTGTGAATGTGGTGAATTATCTATCAAATAAAGCTTGCCTAAATATCAGAGAGCAAAGCCAGCCACTAGTTACCCATAGAGGCCAGACAGTGGTGGCACACATTGGCTGCTCTGCTCAGGGGGGGGGGGGGGGGGGGGGGGGGGGGGGGGGGGGGGGGGGGGGGGTGGGGGGGGGGGGGGCTGGCTGCTCTGGCTCTGTCTCTCTGATCTTTCAGCATTTACCCCTATATCTGACTCTGGGTTTTTATTAATAAGACCAATTAGGATTTGTGCTACATGTAAACATTATGGGTGTGCCCCCACTACTCTGGTTTATATGCCACTGGGGATCAAATACAAGACTTGGTGCAGGCTCTGCAGGCTGTGCAGTCTAAAGTCTAGACCCACAGCCCTGGTCCATGTACATTCCTAATGAAGAACTCATTCAACATTAAGTTATTGTAGATATAAATTTCAGGTTATAAACCAATCTTTCACTTTGTTTGTATTGTATAATAGAACTTTTAATAGCAAACAGACCAATGTTACTAGTCATTTTCCTTAAAGTGTATGCTCCTATTAGCAAATCTGCCCTTTGTTCATGAAAATATTCTCCTATGCTGTCTCTGAAAATTTGGGAGTCTTGTTTGCTTTAGAAGTTCTAACTGATCTTTCCATATAATATAAATAGTAATCTATTTCTATTTTTTCCCTTTTTTTAATTATATTTGTGTTTTAATTTTACACATCAGCCATGGGTTCCCCCTGTCCTCCCCCCTCCCACCCCCAACCCCTCCTTCCCCCCATGCCCTCCCCTCCATTCCCATCTCTTCCAGGGCCAAGACTCCCCTGGTGATTCATTTAAACTTGGTGGATTCAGCACAGGCAGGTCCAGTCCCCTCCTTCCAGGCTGAGCAAAGTGTCCCTGTGTAAGCCCAAGGTTCCAAACAGCCAGCTCATGCACTAAGGACAGGTCCTGGTCCCACAGCCTGGGTGCCTCCAAAACAGATCAAGCCACTCAACTGTCTCACTTATCCAGAGGGCCTGATCCAGCTGGGGCCTCCACAGCCTTTGGTTCACAATTCATGTGCTTCCATTCATCTGGCCTTTCGTCCCCATGCTTTTTCCAATCCTGGGGTCAACAATTCATGCTCCCACAGTCCCTCCTCCTTCTCAACAACTGGACACCTGGAGCTCCACCTGGGGCCTGGCTGAGGATCTCTGCATCCATTTCCATCAGTCACTGGATGAGAGTTCCAAGATGACTGCTAGAGTGTTTAGTCATCTGATCACCAGACTAGGTCAGATCAGGCTTTCTCTTGACCACTGCCAGCAGTCTACAGAGGATGCATCACTGTGGACCGCAGGGGACCTCTCCATCACTCTGCCCACTCCTGTTCTCATGTGGTCCTCATCCATCATGGTCTGTTATTCCTTGTTCTCCCTTTCTGTTCCTGATCCAGCTGGGATCTCCTGCTCCCCCAAGCCTCCTTTCCCTCAAACCTTGCCCTTCATTTCTCCCATTCCCAGCTATACCACTCTTGGGCATATACCCAAGGAATGCTCAATCATACCACAAGGGCATTTGCTCAGCTATGTTCATATCAGCATTGTTTGTAATAGCCAGAACCTGGAAACAACCTAGATGCCCTTCAACTGAAGAATGGATAAAGAAAATATGGTACATATACACAATGGAGTACTACTCAGCAGAGAAAACAACGACATCATGAAGTTTGCAGGCAAATGGATGGATCTAGAAAAAATCATCCTGAGTGAGGTAACCCAGACTCACAAGGACAAACATGGTATGTACTCACTCATAGGGGGATACTAGATGTAAAACAAAGATGACTAGACTGCTATACAACTCCAGGGAGGCTACCTAGAGAACGGGACCCTAGGAAAGACACAGGGATCACCCAATGACAGAGAATTGGATGAGATCTATATTTCTATTTTTTAATACAAATGGGTATTGTGTGACTACATTTCCTAGACAAATTCACCTGTATCATTTTCCTAGATCCCTGTCTCAGGTGTTACAAATATCATTTCTACTATCTGCAACTTCTGATAGTTTTATGTTTTGGAAAGTTACCTGCCACTATTATATTCTTCTATTTAAAAAAAAAAAAAACAATTACTTCAACAATAATTATGTCTCTAGCTCTTTTTCCCATAAAGTATTATTTTGGTCTACAAAGATTGCTCAGTGGTTAAGGTCATTTGTTTCTTTTTTGGAGGGCCAGAGTTTGGTTCCCAGGAACCAATTCTGCCTGTAACTCTGATTCCAGGGGATCTGATGCCCTCCTCTAGCCATGAGGTCACTTGCACAAATGGGCACTGACACACACACATAATGAATAATCATTTTTATGCAAAATTGACTGTTTCAACTATTAATGGAATTTTCACCACACATATTAAATTTAATCTTATCTCGTCAGATGTTCTGACAAAAAGCAAACTAAAAATTTCTACTAAAATTTTAACACATTGACAGTTTAAGGTGAACTGACCACTAATGGCTTACAGTCATTCACCATAAGTAGCATGATATTGTTATATAGTTATCTCTTCCTGGATAGCTTTCAGTAAAGCTGTACAGCTTTCTTCATCAAAGTCTTTTAAATCTAATTTTAGGTCAGTCTCTTTGTACCTTATCTGTTAGTTATGTCACTTAGATTATTTCCTGTGACCATCTTTTTGCCCTCTGCTGTTTCTTACGTATATGAACAACTATTTTATAAGCTACTTCTTCATTATATTACTTCCTTGTTGAGACTCTTTCTGTTGTTTCTATCTTCATTCACTTTCTTCTCCTTCCTACAGGCACATTACAACTGTAGGCTGGGTTACTGCAGTACACAGAGTAGGGATGCGTTGCTTACACTGTTTCCAATTCTGGTTTGATCTTCTAGACCACTTACTATGATGTTGGTAGCTGAGACCATGCATCTGCTAAAGGAAAATAGCTTCTGTAACTTTTTAGAAGTGATTTAAAGTCTGTTATTCCATCTTATCTAAAGCTTTCTGTATTTGTTTAGTTGATTCTTTCCTATGTCATTACATTTCCTTCAACAGATATAAGTTAATGGACTGTATTTACTTCTATGGATAACCCTCATAATTAGAATAACTCTACCTAATAATGGTTTAAAATGTTGTATTGTAAAATCTATGATTTATTTAAGCTATTTGTAGCTATATTCATAAACAGATTATCTTAAAATGTTCCTTCTCTGTATAATCCTAGCTAGGATTTGGTACTATAGTACTTGTTATCCTGAAAAAAATAGAATATATTTGACAAATATTTTAATGGCTTATTATTCCATGGAGACACATAAGTGGGACTAGAAAGCTTGTTGACCCTACTTAATGTTCTTTTTTTTTTTTTTTGCAGAGCAAGGAGAGAAGCAGGGATGGACATCTGAGTCAAGGTCCTCCAGTGCCACTGTTCCAGTGTAAAATGTCCCCAGGGGCTCATGTGCCCAAGAATTGGTTCCTGGACAGTGGGACTGTTTGTGGAAACTTGGTAATAGTTGGAGGTAAATTCTAAAACAGAGAACTTAGACCAAAGAGGCAGGCTTTGAAGACTGTTCTAGCTGGTGCTGTCCTGAGCACTTTGCTTCCTTATCTACAGCAGACAGAGCCTCTGACCCCTGATGCACTATTTCCTGAAGCCACAATAAATCCTTCCTCCCTTAAGTTCCTTCTATTGGGTAATTATAGTGACAAAAGAAGTAACTAACCCTCTGACATCGTGACTGAGGACCACAGTGACCCACACACTCTAAGGGCTTCTCTGTATATGGCATTATGGCTATATTTAGTAAGTTTATTAATCCCTGAGAGTGTCACTGATAGGATATTGACCCTCTGGAATTGTGATATTCTAATAATAAATATACACAAGTTTAATAAATATTGGAAACAAGTTTAATAAATATCTGCTAAATGGTTAAAAGATCTTATTTATGTTTAGTGGTTTAAGCTTATTAGTTTTGTGGTTTCATTATGTTAAAACTTTAAAACGCTGCTATCTATTTCTACTTGCTTTACATGTGTCTAGGAAAACTATGCTGGATTCTCTAAAAGAAATTATATTTTATGTTCAAATTCTAGCTAATATTTTTTTAAATATACACATATATCTTTAATAGTTCTTTGGGAACTTTGTCCATTGTATTTTGATCAATTCAACCCACCCAACTTCTCTCAGGTCCACTATCTTTCTCTATTCACCTAACTTATGTCCTTTTTTAAAAAATGCATTTTTAAAAAAGTGCATTAGATCCAGTTTCCAGGCCAAATATTCTTGGATGTGAGGCTTTCCACTGAAGCATGGTTAACTTATGAGGCCTACTACTGTTTTCTCTAAGAGTTTCATGTTTTGGGTGGGTTGAACATAGACATAAAAATTCTCAGTAAAATACTTGCAACAAAAATTCAAGAATACTTCAAAAAGACTATTGGCCATGATCAAGTCAGCTTTATCCTAGAGATACAGGGAAGGTTCAACACATGTAAATCAATAAATGTAGTGTCCCACATTATCTCTTTTATAAGTTTGGTTTCCATTGTACTTAGTATTTGAGATTTCAGGGTTTTTTTTTTTTTAGTTCCCAACTTTAAATGTTATGTGTCACTATATTTATTGACTGTATTTACAGGCTATATATACCTAGTTTTTAAAAATCTTACCTAAAGCTTTCTCTGTTTTTATAGATGAAATTATGTACTTTACACTGTGACATCTATATAATTGACATTGAATGTATCTGTAAGCAAATGTCAGGTCATGGTATATGTAGAGATACAAAGATACCGTTTCATAGCCTAACATTTTCTCATTTATATGTATCATACAATTGAATATCCAAACATCAAATAGTGTATATCCTTCCCAATACAGTCTTTTCTTACATTTATAAGGAATAAAACTACATTTGTATCCAGGTAACTCAGTACCATATTCATTCTGTGTGAGAACAAACCTATCTTATGTTTTAAGTACATCAGACAAACATGTTCAGGAAATATAAGGAGACACCTCCTAAATGTCAGTGGACATCCAAAAAAGCAGCCCTCATCTCCCCTGCCTAGAAAACACCCACAGTTCAGTGTGTCAAGTACACAGAGCATTGCCTATCATTTCTACAAAAGCAGTTTGAAAGTGAGTTTAGTTCCCGGCAATTACACTGATCATCACACAACTATGTATAACTCCAGATCAATGGTATCCAAGGCCTTCTTCTGGCCACCAGGGACAATGTGAATAAAGAAACACCTTTACATGTATATACAAATATAAGTAAATCTTTTAAAAACTCTATAAGAAACGGAGGAGGTAGGGAGATAGATTGATGACATGCTTGTCACACAACCACTAGGACTTTAGTTTGATTCTTAGCGCTTATGTAAAAATGTCATGCACGAAGACATATGCTCATAAGCAAGCATTGGGTAGCCAGAAACAGAAAGATGTTTAGAGCTTACTAACCCAAGTTTGTAGACAGAAGTTTCTGTACCACCAACAGCACCCAAATAAACACACTGAGGCTTATACTAATTACAAATGTTTGGTCAATAGCTCAGGCTTGTTACTAGCTAATGCTTACATTTTAAATTAAACCATTTTCCTTATCTATGCTTTGCCCCATGCCTTGTTATATTTTCTCAATATAGCATGTCCATGTTGCTTCTCTCTGCATCTACTTGCAACTCCAGACAAGTTAATTGACATAAGCTAACCAGCTTAGTTGCTTAGGCCAAATGAGAGACCCCAGTTCAGAAAAAAAAATGTAGATAGCAGCTGAGAAAGGACACCTAATGTTGACTGTTCTCTGACCATTAAAATAATGCATACATACACAGAGATGCATATGTAGCCCCTTTTCTTACTTACAATTTCTATTGCTGTGATAAAACACCATGACAAAAAGCAAGTTGGAGAGGAAAGTATTTATTTTGCTTACAATTTCATATTAATGTTCATCACCAAAAGAATTCAGGACAAGAACTCAAACAGGACAGAAACCTGGAGGCCGAAACTGAAGCAGAGGCTATGGGGGGGGGGGTGTGTGTGCTGATTAACTGGCTTGCTCCTCATGGCTTCTTCCACTGCTTTCCTATAGAACCAAGACCACCAGGCCAGGAATGGTACCACTCAGAATGGGCTTAAGTCCTTGCATCTCTCACTGATTAAGAAAATGTCCTACAGCTGCATCTCATGGAGGCCTTTTCTCAACTGCAGTTCCCTCCTTTCAGATGACTCTAGTTTTCATCACGTTAACATAAAACTAGCCAGGATATGCCTTTATTCACACCAATAAAAACAAACACTTGCTCTTTCCCTGTCCCCTTGCCAAGCTAACCATCCCTTGCCACACTAGTGAACAACAAAGCCATAAGCCCACACTGTACCAATTGAGAACAGAAAACCATCCATCCCCTTCTGAACCAGTGACCACTGGAGTCATAAGCCTACCCTGCAACAATTGGGAACAGGTAAGGCTCCATCTCCAGTTTGAATAGACCAGGTCCCTAACCCCTAGAACCTGGAGGCACATTCCTTGCACCTCCTCCGAGCCATTGGAGACCCAGGGACCATGCAGCTGCCTCTTCCCCCACCCCTCACCAAGAAAACCATCACCTGCAACACCAGTGACTACCAGAGTCATAAGCACACCCTACAACAACTGGGAACAGCTGTTCCCAGAGACAAAGCCCACTAGTGTCCATTGGACTAAGAGCTGCTCCCTGAGACACAAAATCCACCAGCACCAATTGAACCAAGAACCCAGATTAGACCAAGGCCACCCAGTAGACGAAGAATATCAATTGGACCAAGGGAGATTCCCTCAGACACAGACACCACTTGCATGGAGTGAAGGAATAGATAGGTAGATGCTAGTGTAAAAGTACAGTCAACAACATAAAGAACAATATGGGACCATCAGAACCTAGTGATTCTACAACAGCAAGACATGAACATCCCAACGCAGAAAAGCAGAAGAAATCAACCTTAAAAATGACTTTAAGAAAATGATAGAGGCCTTTAAAGGGGAAATGAAAAATTTCCTTAAAGAAATTGAAAAAAAAGACAAACAAAAAATTGAAAGAAATCAATAAAGAAATTGAGGACAAGACAAACAAAGAATTGGAAGAAATCAATAAATCCCTCAAAGAAAGCCAAGAAAAAGCAATTAAACAGGTGAAGAACACAGTCCAAGATTGAAAACTGATACAGAGTCAATAAAGAAGAAACAAACTGAGGGAATGCTGGAAATGGAAAACCTGAGTAAATGAACATAAATACAGATTCAAGCATAACCAATACAATGCACGAAAAAAAAGAGAGAATCTCTGGCATTCAAGATACAATAGAGGAAATAGATCAGAGAGTCAAAGAAACAATGAAGCCAAAAAATTCATAACACAAAACTTCCAGAAATTTTGGGACACTATGAAAAGACCAAACCTGAGAATAATAGGGATATAAGAAGGAGAAGAATACCAACTCAAGGGATTCAAAACTATATTCTACAAAACCATAGAAGAAAACATGCCTAATCTAAAAAAGGAAATGACTATGAAGATACAAGAAGGTTACAGAACACCAAATAGACTAGATCCAAAAAAAAAGTACCCTTGCCACATCCAAATCAAACCACTAAAGATACAGAATAAAGAAAAATATTAAGAGCTTCAAAGGAAAAAAGGCCAAGCAACATATAGAGGCAGACCCATCAGAATAACACCTGGCTTCACAATAGAGACTCTGAAAGCTAGAAGGTCCTGGACAGATATTATGCAAACACTAAGAGACCATGGATGTCAACCCAGACTATTATACCCAGCAAAACACTCAATCACCATAGTTGGAGTAACAAAATATTACATGATAAAACCAGATTTAAACAATCCCTAACTACAAATCCAACCCTATAGAAAGCACTAGAAGGAAAAAAATCCAACCTAAGGAAGTTAGATGTACCAATGAAAACACAGGCAATAGATAGTTCCACACCAACAAACAACAAAGAAGGGAAAAACACAACACTACCGCCAAAAAAAATAACAGGAATTAACAATCACTGGTCATTAATATCCATTAATATCAATGGTCTCAATTCACCTATGAAAAGACACAGGTTAATAGAATGGATACAAAAACAGGATCCATCCTTCTACTGTATACAAAAAAACACACCTGAACTTCAAAGATAGACACTACATCACAGGAAAAAGCTGGGAAAATATGTTCCAATTAAATGCACTTAAGAAGCAAAGTGATGCTGGGCAGTGGTGGTGCACGCCTTTAATCCCAGCACTCAGGAGGCAGAAGCAGGTGGATCTCTGTGAGTTTGAACCTAGCATGGTCTCCAAAGCAAGTTCCAGGAAAGGTGCAAAAAAAAAAAAAAAAGGAAAAAAAGAAAGAAAGGAAGGAAGGAAGGAAGGAAGGAAGGAAGGAAGGGAAAGAGAGAGAGAGAGAGAGAGAGAGAAAGGAAGGAAGGAAGGAAGGAAGAAAGAAAGAACAAAAGAAAGAAAGAGAGAAAGAAAGAAAGAAAGAAAGAAAGAAAGAAAGAAAGAAAGAAAGAAAGAAAATGGGCTACAGAGCTAAACACAGAATTCTCACAGAAGAATCTCAAATGGCCAAAAGACATTTAAGGAATTGCTCAACATCCTTAGTCATCAGGGAAATGAAAATCAAAATGACTCTGAGATACCACCTTACAACTGTCAGAATGACTAAGATCAAAAACACTGAAGACAGCTTATGTTGGAGAGGATGAGGAGCAAGGAGAACACTCCTCCACTGTTGGTGGGAGTGCAAACTTGTACAGCCACTTTTTGGAAATCAGCATGGTGGTTTCTCAGAAAATTGAGATCAATCTTCCTCAAGACCCAGTTATACTATTCTTGGGAATATATCCAAGGAATGCTCAATCATAACACAAGGACACATGCTCAACTATGTTCATAGCAGCCTCATTCATAATAGTCAGAACCTGGAAACAACCTAGATGCCTCTCAACTGAAGAATGGATAAATAAAATGTGGTACATATACACAGTGGAATACTACTTAGCAGAGAAAACCAATGACAACATGAAGTTTTCACGCAAATGGATGGAACTAGAAAATATCATCCTGAGTGAGGTAACCCAGACTCAAAAGGACAAACTTGGCATGTACTCACTCATACGTGGATACTAGATGTAAAGCAAAGGATAACCAGATGGCAACTCACAGCTCCACAGAGGCTATGCAGCAGGGAGAACCCTAGGAAGGATGCATGGACCACCCAGAAAAGGAGAAATGAATGAAATTTACATGAGCAAACTGGGGGTGAGGTGGGGTAATGGAGAACAAGAGATGGGTGATGAGAACATAAGTGAATGGGAGGTTTGAGCTGGAATGGGGACAGAGTGGGAAAGCAAGGAAAAAGATACCATGATAAATGAAGACATCATGGGAATAGGATGAAACAGAGAGCTAGGGAAGTTCCCAGGAATCCTCAAGGATGACTCCACCTTAGACTACTGGCAACAGTCTAGAGGGGGCCTGAACTGGCCTGCTCTGGTAATCAGATGGATGAATACCGTCACTATCATCATAGAGCCTTCATCCAGTGACTTATGAAAGCATATGCAAAGATCCATGACCTGGCACCAGGCTGTGTTCTAGGAGTCCAATCAATAAAAGAGAGGATGGATTCTATAAGCAAGGGACTTCATGATCATGATGGGAAAATGTACAGAGATGGAGAGCCAAACTAGTGGAAATTCATCAACTATGGACCAATAGCTGTGGAGCCCCCATGGTACCAGACTAGTCCCTGTGGATAAGCAAGACAGTTGTTTAGCTTGAACTGTTTAGGGGGCCCCCAGGCAGTGGGATCAGGACCAGTCCCTGGTACATAAGCCAGCTTTTTGGAGCCCAGTGTCTTTGGTGGGACACTTTGAGCAGCCTTGGTGCAAGGAAGAGGGGCTTGGACCTGCCTCAACTGAATGTACCAGGCTCTGCTGACTGTCCATGGGAGACCTTGCCTTGGAGGAGGTAGGAGTGGGGGGTGAGTTGGGGAGTAGAGTGGGGGGGGGGGTAGGGAGGGATGGAGAATCTGTGGTATGTATATAAAATGAATAGAAAATCTCTTAATAATAATATAAAAAGAAACACACACACATGCCTCAAATTAAGTACACTGCAAACACATCTAGATATAATGGCAGATTAAAACAGTATAGTTTCAAATTTGGTTGGAAGACAAAAAGGCTAAATAGCTTCATATCTTAAATGTGATTAAAATAATGAACAAAATTAATGAAAATCAATTACTTTGACTTGAACTTTATGAAAATTAAGAATCACTGAACATTGCAAAAGATAGCATTAATACTGCAAAAGAGAACTTAGCTATGTGAAAGAGGGTAATTATGATTCACATATTGACAAGAGTATATATGAAATAGACAATAAAATCCTGACATGAATAAAAACATAGTTAAGCCAATTTAAAAATAAGTGATAAAGTGTTATAACAAGTCCTTAACATTTTTAACCCAGTGTATTTGTATATATAAAAAGTGCCAACATCATTTGTAATTAGGATTTTATAACTCTAAGCTCAAATGAATACATATCTAAGCTTCTCCAAATGTTTAAAACTTCAAAAATTGAAAGTTATTTCTGGTAGAAATATAAACTGGTAAAAATAGGTCAGCAAGATGCCTCAACAGACGCATATGATTGCCTTAAAGCCCAAATACCTGAGTTCTATTCTCAGAACCCTCATAGTGGAAGCTGAGAACCAACTCCCCCATTTCCTCTGACTTCTAAATGTGCCATGGGAACCACCGATGTGTATACATACACAAATAATAAATAAATAATACAAATAAATGCAACTAAAAATTGAAAAGAAACCTAACATAGCCTATTGGTTTACATGGATATTGAACATTAAAATGTCCTATAATCTAAGAATTCAAGTTCCACAGAGGGGTGTGTGTGTGTGTGTGTGTGTGTGTGTGTGTGTGTGTGTGTGAATACTTACTCTAGAATTACATCCTCATCAATCAATAAAACATTTTGTGTGGCAGCTGGTGCTGGTAACATGTCTCAAAGGTCAAGGCACCTACTACCATGCCTAACCACCTGAGTTGGATCCCTGGGACTCACATAGTTGAAGAAGAGAGCCAACACCTGCAAGCTTTTCTCTGATTTCCACATATTTACTGAGACACTCATACACACACACTAAATAAATAAATATGTTAAAATCTATAAAAAAATATAATAACAATGCAGTACAATATATCTGGAGAAGAGGAAATGTAGATGAATTTTGGGAAAATGGATACAATGCAATAAATCAAGAACAAAGAAAAATTCAGAGTAATTTTATTCATATAAATTTTGAAACAAGTACAATGGTGTTAGAAATCAGGATTGTCCTTACCCTTGGGTTACTGACTAGGAAGTGGCACAGCCAGGTTTTGCTTCAGGGTCTTGTATAGCTTTATTCTCAAGACCAAATTCCTGGATGTAAAAGCACATGTGAGAGATTATCACCTCAAGCACAAGTAAAAATGGGAAGAGGGAAAAGTGATGGAAGCTTGTCTTGATGGGTGGAGCTAATAATAGGTGGTGAGAGCTCAGTTCTGCTTTGGCAAACTTCTTGGGGGCTATGTGGAATGAGTATTGGAACTGTTGTATGGAGAGGTTGTGGTGTTTAGAACCAAATTCCCATACTGTGCTTGAGAATTGGCCTAAGGGTGTTAATTATTCCCTGTCTCCCTCAGCTGTTGCTGGATTGTAATGGCTCCCTGTAGGGTTGGGGGAGAAGGCATGATGGCATCTATGACACAGACATCAAGAGTCAATCAAAGGCAAACTCACTTATTCAATAACAGAGAAGACTTTGTATATTCTCATCCCAGAACTTAATCAGTGTCCCAATCTGGTGGCATTGTGTAGTCATCCCTCATTGGCTGGGCATGATCAGTAACTCTGACAGTGATCAGGAACTCTGATAGCACCTGTTGCTAGGCCCTCAGGCAGACTCCAGGTTGGTTCATAAGGAAGTATGTTATGTGCATGCCTTGGTAACTGGTTTGAGCTGATTTCTTCGACCCTAAGGATGTGTCCTACTACACTCAACTAGTTTTCATGGTATCAGGAAAGCACCAGAATGTAAGGTACCATCTTCCCCACATGCAGATGAGTCCAACTATGCCAAGGAGCTGTGAAGCAGAATATGTGTGACTTCCTAGTGGCTGGTATACTGCCTGTCTGCTTAGCTTAGACTTGTGAAGACTCCTAACACAATTCACTTTTAACCTGTAAAATTTTATCTATCTGTGATATATTCCAATAAGAAAGCTTGTTTAAGTACTGTTAAAGGAAAGGTATGCACTTGAAAAGAGGCATCATTCCAGAAAAGGAATAAACTAAGAGGTCTAACACCAAAAGCAAACCAGCAAGAACTTCCAAGCTGCTCAATCTGATGAATGCCTCAATGATGACAGAGGCTTGGAATTCTTGTCTATCCATCACAGCTATGCCAGCATGGAAAAGGCCTATGGGTGTGCAGTTTCACCTATACATGATGGTCCATTGGGACATTTTCTGCTTTTTAAATTTTGCCTGAACATTTAAAGCAAAGCACTACATATTCATGGTTCTGATGATGCTATGATGAGCTCAGTCACCAAGGATAAGTGCAGATGTGCAGCTAATTAAGAGAGTTAGAAATACAGCAGCAACATGGGCTGACAAATGTCTAGGAATCTTCAGAATAGCCTTGCTGGAACACTTGAAGGATACAGGGAATTTAATGAGAAGCAGAGAAAAGAAACAGCTGTAAATGCACAGAGGTGTGGGCTGCATGGTGTGGTCAGAAAAGGACACAGATGAGTAAGAACAAACTCTACTTAGTGTGTGTCAGGTGGCCCAGAGGAGGAAGACAAGCCAATGTGGTAGTGATCATTGTTATGATCATAATTTGTTTTGCACACAAAGCAGAATCTAGAATGTTCTTAAACTAGAATGTCAACAAGCCAGTATTTTAATAAAGTCTTGGTTAGAGATCAGACTGCAGGCAGTGAGTTATGTGGAAGAGCTATGGAAATACATCAGGCACAGATAAAGACATTAGGTTTGCTTAGAGCAATGTCTCTATAAATGTTTAAATTTTGCCATTAAATGTGCCCAGAACAGGTCATGACAAGCTAGTCGAAACAGCAAGCACATCTGTCAAACAAGTGGAGAGCTAGTCATATATAGAAATCCAGAACAGCTCTACAATGAGT
Source organism: Onychomys torridus (assembly GCF_903995425.1). NCBI lineage: Eukaryota > Metazoa > Chordata > Mammalia > Rodentia > Cricetidae > Onychomys > Onychomys torridus. The sequence continues at coordinate 16,704,653 of NC_050451.1, forward strand.
AAAGTCAAAAGGGCTCAATTTAAACACCCTCATGAAAATCTTGTAAAACAGTAAAAAAGAAAATGAGCAAATAAAAGAGTTCCTGTGTAAGGAACTGATAAGGCTGTATCTAGAGGCTGAGAGATGAAAGTAACAAGAAGGCCAAAAAAAGAAAAAAAAAGAACAAAAGAAAGAAAATACTGAAGGAATCCCTTTCTGAAGGCTTCTTTTATCAGTTTGTTCATTTTGTAAAAGGCCTAAAGTACAGTTTATAGCAAATTAGATTATGAGAGCCAGAAGCCTCTGTCTAGAACTCCAGTGATGTTTAATTTGTATAAATAAATTATAAAAATCTAAATAATAAATATTGTCAATTTTATATGAAAAGGCAAATTTTCTGGCAATACTATATGTAGGAAAAATTTAACAAATAAACCTATAGACTTTGGAATTAAGGTATGATTAATAAAGCTTTTTAAGATCCTAATATTACTGGAATACCAAGCAGACATGCATCCATATATTCCACACTTAGCATCATGTGTGGGTCTGCTGGACTCCACCTCTAACCTGCTCCTGCCTTTTTAAGGGTTCTTGGGTGAAGGAGAGAGGAATGAGGAAATATTAGGTAGAAAGATAAAAAGAGATGATAAGAAAAACAGAGACACAGGATAACCTAGAGCTTTATTCAAAAGGGCTCCTTATAATATACCATGGGGAGAGGCAAAAGACCTCCCCCTTGCAAGATCAAAGCACACTATACAGCCAAGTATAGACCCTTCCAAACACCTGATAAACATGCCCCTGGCTAAATCATCCCATTATGCAACCGTGTTGAGTAAAGCAAGCTCAGATTCTCTGATCTTGAGTAAATTCTCACTAGATGGTCTCTGTGTGTTTCCTCAGTTCCCCTTTCTTCATAATATAAATCTCAAATGAACATACAGAACTTAATGCTATGGAACTCTGAATCAGATTTCCCACTAAGAGCTTGCAAGTAGCTGGAATAATCATAGCTATACTCCTGCTCATTATGGCTGCTATACCTCCTAGCAAAGGAGTAGAGGATGATAAAAATGGAGCGGCCTTTTTCAATAGGTCTAAGATGACTACAGCCATCTTGGCTGCACCAAGCCCTTTTTAAGTCAATAAACTCCTAATGCAACCACATCAAATAAATCATTAAACCCCTGATGCATCAAATCTAAAGACTACTTAGCATCACTATTAACATAACAAGTTAACACCATAATTCTAGCTAAATATTACTATACATAATTACAACTCTTACAAACTTACATCCAAAAGCAAACTCTCAATAGAACATTTTACACTTTTCAAATTTTAGCAAACATCCAAAGCAATCTCTTAATAAAACATAGGATACATTAACACAAGTTAACATTAATCCACTCAAGGAACAATATTTTTTTTTTAATTAAAGAGACTGAGGAATATTAGTTCCCACTTTTCTTTGTCATTTAAGCTGTATCTTAAGCCTGGGTTGAAAAAACAAATTTCTCTATACCTACAACAAACACGTCCATTTTTTACACAAGTTTCATTTCTACACAAATTTAATGAGTCACGACAGTTAAAAAAGTATGAAAAAGTATGTATACATACACAAAAAAGTTCTATTGCATTTGAACCATTCTTGTGCATACCATTTCTTAAGTCTGAAAAGTTCAAAAACTCAATTCTGATACCAGTCTTAATGTTTCACTGAAAGCTTTCTGATACCAGTCTTAAAGTTCCAAATACAAAGAAACCCACAACCGAAAACTTTTTGCAGTTCCCTTGAATGTAACCCAGTTCAAACAAACATTGCAGAAACTTCACTGTCAGTTATAGCAGCATTTTATGGTAACTTTCCCCCAGGCAATTTTGCTGCAGACCTCTTCAAAAGAGCTCTCAGGTCTGCCATCTTAGAGACCTCAGTGTCCTGAAGGCCAACTGCCTCCTGTTGTAGGACCTCCAGGTGACTCCCAGCCACCACAAGCTACAGCTTCCTCAAGTCCCATTGCCTGCTCTGCCAGTGGCCCTGTGCCCAGTATCATGGGTCTCAGAAGCCTCCATGTGCTGCCCTACTTGCAAGGCCAAACACCAGGAGCCAAGGTTGGCCTGAGTTCCAAAAACCCAGGCATCCTGCCAGCCAGCAGTTTCCCTTGGGTCTGCAGCCCTACTTCTGCTGTGTGTTTCTGCCCTTGGGGGCTGCTGCCCCATCTCCACAGGGACCCCAGTGTCCCCTGAATACACTCAAACTCAGAGGTACCTGGTCCCTGGCCTTCCTGGTGTGATCCCTGTAGGCATCCCTCTCTGAGGCTCTGTCTCTCACACAGCCACCACAACACCCTGTGCTTGCCCTCTAGCTGCCTGCTGACAGACCTGCTCTGGCCACTGTGGTCTGAAGTCTCTCTTGAAGCTTCTCTGCTCTGCTCATCAAAGTTGAATGTAGCCTCAAGCTGTGTCAATCTATCTTTCACAAGCACCTTGACTGACTACTTTCTCTTTACCATGGCTCATTCAGGGCAGAAAACACACAGGCCCCTGCTGCTTGTGCTGGCTTTCTCAGTGTCTTCTGCCTGCCACATGATGATACCTGGCTGGGGCAGCTGCTGCTCCCATTGCTGCTGCTTATGATGGGGACTTCTAAAGCCATTCTCAGACCACCAAGTCCACAGTGACTGCTTGGTCCTGGATGCTTCTTTTTGCACTGCAGGTTCCATTGGGAAAACCTACTCTACTCTAAGTTAAACCTTCACTGTATCTCTATACCTAAAGCCTATATTTCTCAAACTTCACTAAAGCTTTTTTACAACTTTAAACCTAGCTTAGTAAATAGTTGGAGGAAAAAAAACAGAAAAATGGAGACAGAGAGTGATACTTGCTGCAGCCTAACTTTACTCTGCTTTATATTTATAATTTTACTCCCAAAGTACAGAATGTGACACATTTCAATTAATTCTAAACATGCTCCCTTAACCTGTGGTGTTCCTTCTCTTTTATCCTCTATATCCAAGTTCCACATTCTTGTTCCATATGTGGGAGTTTGCAGAAGTCCACCTCAGACCTGCTCCCAGCTTTTGAGAGTTCTTGGGTAGAGGAGAGAGGAATGAGGAAATATTGGCTAGAAAGACAGAAGGAGACAATAAGAAAGATAGAGACACAAGGTAGCTTTGGGAGGAACCTGGGTCAATACCCAGCTGTGCCCAAAGCTTTATTCAAAAGGGTTTTTTTTTATATAATATGCCAAAGGGAGAGGCAAAAGACCTCCCCATTTCAAGATCAAAGCACACAATACATCCAAGTGAAGACCCTTCCAAACACCTGGTAAACACACTCCTGGCCAAATTATCCCATTATGCAGCCCTGTTGAGTAAAGCAAGCTCAGATTATCTGACCTTGAGTAAGGTCTCACTGGACAGCCTCTGTGGGTCTTCACATCATCACACACACCCAAATCATAAAGCACATGTTCCTGGCTATCATTAAACCCCAAAGGTAGTTCCTGGGCACCTGCCACTGCCAAGCATTTCTCTGGCATGGAAAGCCTGAGTACATTCCAGAAAGAGAACCCAGGACCAAGTAATAATTGCACCAAAGTCTAACTGACTAAACAAATGAGTTTTATTGGGGCTACTAACAGGAGCAGGGAGGAATTAAATGCAGTTATGTCACTAAAAGGCCCACCTTAAACATGGACTGAAACTTGTGAGAATGGCAACCCTGCAGTACTCCTCACAACTTGCAGGCAGCTCAGCCAGTCCAAGAGCCTTCTCTCTGTGTGTCAGTTGGCCATCCTTTCCCCTTCCAGATATGAATTTTGCAACAATAAAGATGAGTTCTTGTGATTCTTCTAAGTTTTAGCTTTCCTGCATGTGTGAAGTTTGTTTACCTTCTGAGTCTCATAAGTACCCTCCCTCTCTCCTAGAGAGAATGTTTCTACTCAAAGGAAACTTTTATGCAAGAAAATGCCCTTTTATGTACTCCCTCCCCCAACTCCCTATCTCTACTTATTAATTTTTTTTCCTGAAGATAGCTTTGTCAGAAAAATTAATCATTTCCACAAGACACCTGATTGGGTCTTATTTTCTTCACACACATTATACATATAGACTCCAATTACATTTAAGTCATGCCTTAGATTTCTAGAACAAATCACGATCTCCTTCCCAGCTCCATTTCAGCATAGATCTTTCATGAGTCCATGCAGCCCATCTTACCCAAGCCCTATACCCCCCATCCTACTCTCTTCCTTACAGTTGTCCATCCACAACTCCAACACTCCAAGTTTACTCCTATTCACAAGTGGCACCACTTATTTCTCTTTCAGCCTGGTAAGGTTTTCTTCTCACACTTCATCTGAGCCTGCCTTGGCCCTAAAATCTCTACAAAAAGTTTTCTCATTGGTTAGTTCTTCTGGACTTCTCTCAAATAGAGAAGGGGTAGCTTAAAATGTATTTTATTACCTCATCTAAGCTCATGAGAGCTGGGAACATGATGGATACAATTCAGCCAAGGTGATGCATGGATCCTGATTATTACAGAATAGTTTGTGAGCCTGAGGTTTAGGGAGAACTGGTCAGTGAGAGGTCTTGACAGCCAGTTGCAAGATCATGAGAGTTGCATGGATGTCCAGATCTGTCTATATACTCACACTTCTTGGATCATGCCTATGTAAAGCAGGTCCAAAGTAAACTACTGACATTAGTGACAGGGTAGTGGTGATTTTGTTGATGGCTGTGTGTTATCATACCAGAGCCTCAGGAATAAATCTATATACAATACTACAGCATAGCCTTGACCAACTAACTAGAGATCAGAAAACATGGGAGAGCCAATCACTTTCTGCTCCTGAATCTAATCATGACTTGCAGCACTGTGTCTGTGTTTCAGCTTTAACTGTCTCTAAACTCAAGAGACTGACATTTTTTCTCAGTAGTTTCACTGTGATGAAATACATGTGAGATACACATGAGTGTTTATTTATTGCTTCCCTCATCTACTTATGAGAGACCCTATCTCAGTTCACTTTCTGTTGCTATAATAAAACACAAGAGACTGGAAATGTCTAAATAGAAGTCTAATTTGGCTTATAGGATGGGAAATTCAAGAGGGTAATGCTACATCTAGTGAGATCCTTCATGCCACATCACAGTCTGGTGGAAGGACATGAAATCACAGCTGGGAGAGAGACAATCAATGTTTTGCATCCAAACCTTATTCCTGTGACAACTCCCTCAGTATCAGCATTAGTCTATTCATGAACCTTGAATCCAAATGACCTGATAACTACTCAGTGCTTCAGTCCTTACTCTAGTGACTCAATTTCAACATGAGTCTTGTAGGGCATTCAAAGTGCAGCAGACTCCCAAGTTTCACTTATTCTTGCAAATCCCCAGTGCCACAAAACTCAATGATTTCTCTCAGATTATTAGAAATGCTGTTCTACCTCAAAAATGGTGAGTCTCTGGTAATATTTTGTCAATTTTAGTCCTAAGCACTATTTGAACTACAAATCTGAGTACCATGGGATAAACCTGATGGGAACACCTAAACCTGTGAAAATACTCAGTACCTCTATTGGTTTGTTGGAATGCAGAGTGGGGAACTTATGTTCATCAACTTTCCCATCAACTCATCTCTGGCAATTCAGAGCAGCAAGTTTGGCTGAGTAATGTTCCTGACAATCGACCTGAGCAGCTTATCAAAGTTGTTCAAAAAAGAAGAAAAGGAAAAGGAAGTTGGATCCACCTCCTCATTTCTGTGGGGAAAAAAAAGCCCCTAACACTATCAGATACAATGTGTGAAAACAACCTCTATGCCATAGGACAGCCACTTCTGTCTCTGCCCTTTCTTAATGAAAGAAGAAAAGTAAGGAATTCCTGGTGCACCTGGCCAGAGAGGGAATCCTTCATTCTAAAGGACAGTAGAAGAGGCCTGAGGCTTGGGGCTGGGCTAAAATGTGGCCTGTGAGTTGCAGAGAGTACCTGTCTATGGCAGGCTAGAGGCTGGTGTTGAAAGTCCTTGACAATTCTGCTATAGCTCTGACTTCACTTGTCATGTTTTCTGTATGGTTTGCTTTGGTTTGTTCTAATTTAGGTTTGGTTTTGTTTGGGTTTAGTTCATTTGAATTGAATTGAATTTAGTTTAGGTTAGGTTTGGCTTTGAATTGTTTTGGTCAATGTAACCAGCAGAAAAGCATGGCTGGGCACTTAATGCTTTCTCTCCTTTCATTGAGGATGAAACATGAATCACTAAACCTCAAATTGAAGAATACCAAATAGAATTCATCCCTTATGTGTCTCCCTTATTTTCCAGGTAACATACTGTAGGCTAGCTTCTGGGATGTAATAATGATCCACCCTAATCTGAATATTTGAAATTTTGCTTCCTCCAGACACTTAATTTTAATCAGGAGATTTCTGTTTTACATGTAAAGATGCCAGGGACAAGAGCAATGAGCAGAAAATTAAAATGAACACTTCCTACTGTTTTCTGAGAGCATCAGGTGGTAAATATTTTGTTACGTGCTCGGAATTTCCTTAACATAGAGCTTAAGTCACATTATATTGAATTCTCTTTAAAGTACATTTAAAAACATTTCTGCTTAAATTGACATTCTGTAATAGGAGACCAAAATGCCTGGAACCCATTTGTACAATGAAAATATATAGTTCATAATTGCCTTCCACTTTTGTACATTTTAAATTCTCTTGTCTTTAACTATACTTGAAATTTGCAAAAAAAAAAAAAAGTGAATGGCTCATAAAATTAAACTAAAAACAGAAAATTCAATGAATTTTTATTTGGAAAATGCATGCCTCTCAACCAACAAAAATAGAGCCCACTTCTCTGAAGAGACTCAGTTGTCCCATCCCACACTGACACTGTCCTCTAAAGCAAAAACACACAACACCCGAAACAAAGAACGCTAGTGAGTGCAATCAGCTGAGGCACTCACTATCTGTACCACAAGGAGACTTTCATTCCATTGTTTCAGGAATCCTGTGATGCCATTCACACACCTGTGCCCTAAACAATAGGAAAAAATTATGTCTAATACCAGTGACAGCACAGAGCATGTAGCTGAACCAGGCAGCTTGGTTTGGTTTTGCCACACTCTAGTCATAAAGGAATTTGAGGGGAAAATCATGGCATTTGATCAGGATCTTGAAAGTTTTGCACCACACATCGAAGCAAGTAGCACCATCATTGACGGCCTCGTTGTTCTGAAGCTAAACACTTTCACATGGTCTGAATTATTGCATCCAAAAGACTTAACACCAAAATTTTTATTGAAATAGAGAAGCAAGCAATTGTTGAGGACATCAAAAGAACTAATAATTGAAACCCACACTTTATCTGAGGTAAAGCATCCCAATGTTTCTCTGGTTGCAAATGTCAGTTACAAGTGAGGGTGGTTTGGGATGGAACACACATCTCCCCTGGGCTTGGCTGCAATTTCCATTTTATTTCCTTCATGGAAACCTCCCATCTCTGACGTTGTCTCCCTTGTTTACCTATTTCCCTGAACAATTCTGATATGTTTTGACAGAACACAAGCTCCAGAAGGACAGAAAAGATATCTGTCTTTGCCACTGTTTCCACAACAAGCACGTCAAAGACAATGAGAGAGCAGATGAAGAAAAGAATGCAGGAAGGGAAGATTTGAATGGATTCAGCATCCCACAATGTGAAAAGTGCTTATATTGCTATAAGTCATAAGTACAAAGCAAATAATAACATATAAACAGTAGCCTAGGAAGAAACCCACTTAAGTGGTAATGAGTAGGAAATAGTTACCTTTAACAGAAAATGCTAGTATTTTTTAAAGCCTTATATAACTTATAACACGAATCTTAAAGAGTCTTAATGAAAACAAACCCGAAGCCAGGTATTGGGGTGAACGCTGGAAGATCGGAGAAGCAGAACAAGCCACAGCCACCTCACCTTGCCAGTTCCTCAGCTGATCCTGTTTCCTCAAACTGGAAGCTTCTGAGTCCTCATCCAAATGGATCTCAGCTGAACTGCTGCTCCAAAGCCTAAAAGCTTAACCAGGCTCTGGTTCCTGGTCCTCACGCCTTATATACCGTTCTGCTTCCTGCCATCACTTCCTGGGATTAAAGGTGTGTGTCACCATGTCTGGCTGTTTTCAGTGTAGTTTTGAACTCACAGAGATCCAAATGGATCTCTGCTTTTGTAATGCTAGGATTAAAGGTGTGTGTGCCATCATTTTCTGGGCTCTATATCCAGTGGCTGTTCTGTTCTCTGACCCCAGATATGTATATTAGGGTTCACAATATATTGGAGAACACAATATCACCCTAATAACTGATGTGGAAACATATTAACTGTTGCATAATATTATCCAAATATATCTTAGAATTTAAATACTTGGTAGTATATACTTGAAATATACTTTTAAAGGCAAAAAAATCTGTTGACTTTTATAATAATTAAGGCATTTGTTGTATAAAATTAAATGAATCATGTAATAAAATGTACATTGTGTAGTAAAATATAGAGTTTGCCTTATTTTATTAGAAATAGTTTATAGTTGTATGACTTAAAACTACAAATAGCTTTGAACATTTCGCATCAGGAGCTTGCTATGTTCAGTTATGTCCTGATTTTTTTTCAGTTAGCTTGATCATACTTATTGTATAGCTATCATTCCAGTGTATACATAAATTACATTTGGTAGCACCAAGATTAAAAAGTATGCAAATTTAATTACATAAAATAAAAACCAGACAACATATAGTATAAGCACCCACAATAACTTACTGGGTCAAGGTCCAGATTTGGCCTCAGGGAATAAAACTAGATCTGTTGGAAGGGCCACAGAAAGACTGAGGCTGTGAAATTTTATTGAGAGAAATCATACTTTTTATACCTTTATCAGAAACAAAATAGAGTGGCAATTGTCAGGATCAATACAGTTGCAATTTCCAGGATATCATGACTTTTACAAACTTTATAGGGTACACAAGATTAATGTCTAAGACCAAGTGCCCTGTCAAGCTTACATGTTTCTTTGACTTCCAAGGGATCATACAGAGAAATACAAATCAGTCTCAACACTTCACTGCCTGATGGAGTGCATGCCTCTCAAGGCAGCTAGGCCAGGCCAACTTCATGATTCCCTGCAATATAAAACACACACAAAAATTTGCATGTCATACACTTTTAAATAACCAAATATCAAAGAGTCACCACAATTCGGTAATACAAAAGAAAGTTCTTTAAAAATTGAAAACAGAGAAGCTTCCTCCTGTAACAAATAGGAAAAAGCATAGAAACCCACAGACATTCCACAGATAGTGTGAGACCTTGAAATACTCAGCCCTAAATGGTATGTCTCTATCAAATCCCTCCCCCTCAAGACTTAGAAAACCCCACAGGAAAGTAGACAGAAAGAGGGGTATAAGCCAGATGGGGTGGCGGACACCAATAAAGCAAGACCTTCTAAATAAACATGACCAAAGATCATACGAACTCACAGATACTGAATTAGCTGCATAGGGCCTGCACAGGATTGCACCAGGCCATCAGTGTATGTATTATGGCTTCCATCTTAGTGTTCTCATGAGATTGCTGAGGGTGGGCATGAGGAAGTCTCTGATTCTTATACCTTCTCTTTGGCTCTTTTCCTTTTTCTTTGTCTTGCCCATCTCCTATATGATAGTTTTTGTTTCATCTTATTATATTTTAGTTTGTTATATTTTATTATTATCACTTAGAAGTCTGTTTGCTTTCTAATGAGAGACAGAAAGGGAGTGGATTGCAATGGGAGGGGAGGTAAGGAAGAAATGGGAGGAGCAGAGGAAGAGGAACCCTAATCTGGATATACTATGTGAGAAAAAAATCTATTTTCAATAAAAGGAAAAAATATTGTTTAAAAATTAGATGAAGAACTTGAACAGTTATTTTTCAGAGAACATACACAAATGGCCAACAAGTCTATGCAAATATGATAACCCCATTTCTCTTTAGGACAATAGGCACCAGAGTCATGGTGACTTGTTCATTTGTTTTTGAACTAAAGTCATTCCTTATTATGGTCCAGTAGGATGGCCATCTCAAAGAACAGGAAACCATTGGTGGGAACATGGACTCAAAAATGCAATAGAATTACTGCCAAATTTTATGATTCCTCTTCCATATACATACCTGAAAGACCTGAAAGGGAGATCTCAAGAGATTTTTGTACTATGTTCACTGTCTCGAGGTGAAGGTAGCCCACGTTGGTAGCATCATTGATAGATGCACACAATACACTGTGCCATTTTAAAAGAACAGGGGTATTGTCACATGGTGTTACATGGGTGGCTATTAAAGATTTGGGAGTAAACGTCAGGAAAACAACCACTGTAGCACATGGTTTCAGTGCCATGTGAAGTCTAGAACAGCCCAATGCAGCATAGGATGGTGGAAACCAAAGGAAGGAGGAAGGCACATAGGGAAGGAATCTATAATAGAATGTCAAGTATTCAAGAAAGTAAGAGTCTAAGTAAGGTTGAGCAGCCATGTGAACTTATGACAGAGACAGAAAATTTTATGTTTGTGTGTTTTATCATAATTTAATTTTTATGTCAGATAGATACATAAAGATATAAGCATTTACCCAGTATCCACTATTGAACTTATGTTTGTTTAGGCTATGTCTTCCTATTTATTAAAGTGAAGATCAAGGATGGAGAGATGTCCCAGGTAGTAAGAGCTCTTGCTCCTTCATAGAAACTGGGTTTGATTCCTAACACCCACATTGTGGCTTACAGTTGTCTATAACTCCACTTCCAAGGGATCTGATGTGCTCTTCTGCCTTCTGTGGGCACTGCACACATGTGGTGCACACACATCCAGGTGAGCAAAACATAAATACATATGAAATAAAAATTAAGAAAACTTTTAGAAATAAAATGAAATACTAATGGCCATAGTAGGGTATATCTATAATAACAGAACTTGGGGGGATGAAAAAAGAAGATTGCAAGAAATAGACTAGCCTGTAAAATAGATACAACAAAGTCCTGTGTCAATATCAAACAAATGAAAGTCTGTAGTAGATATTTTAGTACCTTATGCACTTCTCTATACTTGATATTTGATTAAACTGTAGACTTAGTTTTGAGGAGTTAAACTGCTGTCAAATTTTTTAGCAGATCAAAATTTATCAAGATAGAGCTGGGCAGTGGTGGCACATGCCTTTCATCCCAGCACTCGAGAGGCAGAGGCAGGCTCTGTGAGTTCAAGGCCAGCCTGGGCTACAGAGTGAGTTCCAGGAAAGGCTTCAAAGCTACACAGAGAAACCCTATCCCCTCCCCACCAAAAAAAATATCAACATGGTCTATGTTATTTGCTCATAAAAAATTTTAAGACATACTAATGTGAATTTTATAGAACATTTGTAAAGACTCAGTGATCTGAATGGCTATAAAATATTAGCTAACTGTTCTGTTTTCTGGTATTCTCAGACTATATGGGTATTATGTTTTTAATTTTAAGATTTACACTCAGTCTTTTATATAGAACAAAATATTTTATACAATTATTAAAAATTTACAGTAGGTAGTGAAATATATTTTTTTAATTCTTGGACTAGAATCCACTCAGAAAAAAATACTTGTGTCTTCTTCAGAGTCAGTACCCTCCCGCATCAGCTTCAGCACCTTCCCACATCAGCTTCAGCACCTTCCCACATCAGCATCAGTACCTTCCCACATCAGCATCAGTACCTTCCCTCATCAGCGTCTGTACCTTCCCACATCAGCATCAGCACCTTCCCACATCATCAACGTCAGTACCTTCCCACATCAGCTTCAGTACCTTCCCTCATCAGCTTCAGTACCTTCCCCCACATCATCAGCATCAGTACCTTCCCACATCAGCATCAGTACCTTCCCACATGAGCATCTGTACCTTCCCACATCATCAGCTTCAGTACCTTCCCTCATCAGCTTCAGTACCTCCCCACATCATCAGCATCAGTACCTTCCCTCATCATCTTCAGTACCTCCCCACATCATCAGCATCAGTACCTTCCCACATGAGCATCAGTACCTTCCCACATCAGCATCTGTACCTTCCCTCATCAGCATCAGTACCTTCCCTCATCAGCTTCAGTACCTTCCCTCATCAGCATCAGTACCTCCCCACATCATCAGCATCAGTACCTTCCCTCATCAGCATCAGTACCTTCCCACATTAGCTTCAGTACCTTCCCTCATCAGCTTCAGTACCTTCCCACATCAGCTTCAGTACCTCCCCACATCATCAGCATCAGTACCTTCCCACATCAGCATCTGTACCTTCCCTCATCAGCTTCAGTACCTTCCCTCATCAGCATCAGTACCTTCCCACATCAGCATCTGTACCTTCCCTCATCAGCATCAGTACCTTCCCACATCAGCTTCAGTACCTTCCCACATCAGCTTCAGTACCTTCCCTCATCAGCTTCAGTACCTTCCCACATCAGCTTCAGTACCTCCCCACATCATCAGCATCTGTACCTTCCCACATCAGCATCAGTACCTTCCCTCATCAGCTTCAGTACCTTCCCACATCAGCATCTGTACCTTCCCTCATCAGCATCAGTATCTTCCCACATCAGCATCTGTACCTTCCCTCATCAGCATCAGTACCTTCCCACATCAGCTTCAGTACCTTCCCACATCAGCATCAGTACCTCCCCACATCATCAGCATCAGTACCTTCCCACATCAGCATCAGCCACCACCACTTTTCTTGCTTTCTTCCAACCCTAGGACTCATGGGACAGTTTTGAGCAGAGTAAGCTCCACTCAGAGTTCTGTTGTAGAATTTGCCTGCTTTTCATCTTTCACCTGGAAATACAGAAGTAAGGGCTAAGCCCATGAGCTGTGCTGGGATTCTATGCACATTCTGTAGTATAATCTGCTTGACCGCTATGTACTACACTAACTTGCTCAGACTCCCTTTTGACCAATAAAGCAGATTCACGGAGTTTGAGTAATTTGACTTTTATAACAGAGTTATTCTTGGCCTTCTTATATTCAAGATTTTATTGTAAGCATCTACAAGCCTTTTGGAAGTAAAGAGCAGACATAAATAAATAATGTAAACTGGTATTTTCAACATCAAAGTATCATTTTATTTAATGCTAAGCAGTAAGGAATAGAGGGCTGTGGGATCCAGGAGTCATGTCTCCACCCCCATCATCTGACTGTGGGGCACAAACAGATTTCTTGAGCGACCCCAGACACAGAGAGCCCCTGGCTGCCTGTCTATCTTCTCCCCATGACTCCTATACAGGATCTCTTCCTGTGAACATCTAAGAAAAAAGGAAAATGGGATTAAAATGTGTTTATAAAATCACCTTGTAATGAAGTACAATATGTTAATAAAAGCATTCAAACTTTTTTTGTAGAAACACCGCTATTTCATAATATGTTTTATTTTAAATGATCTAGTGTTATTGAAAATAAGATTCTATTTTCTAGAATTATTGGGAGTTTTGTTCATTTATATCCCCAAGGGTAAAAATGATATAAATTGATATCTATTACCTTATAACCTACTTGTAGAAGTTTCCATTCAGAAATAAACAGGAACTTTATTAAATAAGAATTTGCAAAGATGTTAATAATGTTGCTGATTTTAGTAACAGTTTTATTTTTTAAAGAATAAAGTAAAATTATATGAAATGTCTATCCATAAGTATTTATGGAATGATACATTGTACAAGAGGGTTCTAAGAAGCAGATCAGAGTTAGACATATTGACCAATATGGACAAAGGATGATTTTATTTCCCTCAACAAATGGATACTATTATATATTTTCACCCTGTTAAAATATCTGACAGTTGATACTAAGACACATTTTGCCCATCTGTCTAACCTAGACATGCTTGCTTGGCATCCTCTCCATATAAGCTCCTTAGTTTCCTCCTTGCTCATGTATTCCTTTGCTCTCTTTTTTGTGATTTATGTAAAGAGCAGGCTACATTTTGTAATGGATAAAACAACAGAAAAGTTAAATTAGTCTACAAAATCAAATAATCTGTTTAACATACCTGTCCCAAATTAATATAGTATCACAGCAACCACAAGGAATTTGCCTTAAAATCCCAGCAGTGATCTGAGATTTTCATATTCATAATGAATGAAAAACATAACTAGATAGAACAAGAAGGATTTATATAAAATCTTGTGACCCAATGAGACGTAGTTCATACTTTTTCCTGTTTTCTTGTCTTCCTTGATTTCTTCATGTGTGGTGAGAATAATGACATCATACACAGTGTTGGTAGCTGAATCCCCACAAAATATTAATATTAATGTTATTTTACAAGGTCAAAAATAATTAAGGATACGCTACAGTGAGAATTGCATAAAGGTAGATCTAATATAAAAAGATTAACCTGGACTATGCTGGGGAGCCCCATATAATCACAAGGGTCTTTTAAATGTGGAAATGGGTGACAGGAAGCCAGGGTTAGAGTGATGCATCTTGGGAAACACTAGGCTAGCCAGTGCTAATTTTGAAGATGAAGACACACACCAGGAACGCCTTGAGCCCCTAGCTGTCAAAAGAGCTGAGTCTGTCAAATGAACTTTTTTCAGATCTTTCAAAATGGGTGTAACACTGTCCAAATCTTGATTTTTAGCTTACTGAGACCTATTTCAAAGTTTAAATCCCAGGTATTGTGAGCTAACAAATTTGTGCTATTTAAAACTGCCTATTCAGTGGTAAGTTTTAATTACAGAATACATAAGCCTTAGTATTTTCTTGAGAATTTAAAGTTAAGTTAAAAGTCCCTGCTTTTCCTTTAAAATCAATTAATGTTTCTGCATTCTTGTCATAAAAATAAAATGCGTCTTTTGGCTAATCCTTATTCTGACATTATTTTACTGGAAAGCTACATTCACACACACACACACACACACACACACACACACACACACACAGCCCTTCAATTCATTAATTTCTTGAATAAACTTTGTTACCTTTTTATTTTACAGCAAGACAGTTTCCCCTCCTTCTTCTCCCCCCCCCCCACTTCCTCTCTGCCTCCTGTCCACCACCCACTCTCCCTCTGTTTCTGTTCAGAAAGGGCAAGCTTCCCATGGATATCAACAAAACATGACATATCAAGGTATACGAAGACTAAGCACCTCCCCTTGTATTAAGGCTGAACAAGGCAAACCAGTATAAGGAATAGGGTACCAAAAGCCAGTAAAGGAGTCAGAGACAGCCCCTGCTCCCACTGTTAGGAGTTCCACAAGAAGACCAAGCTACACAAACATCAAATATGCGCAGAGGGCCTAGGTCAGTCCCATGCAGGCTCCCTGGTTGTTGGTTCAGTCTCTGTGAGCTCCTATAAGCCTAAGTTAGTTGATCCTGTGGGATTTTTTTTTTTATGTCCTTGGCCCCTCTGGCTCCCATAATCCTTTCTGTCTTCATCAGGATTCCCTGAGCTCCATCTAATGTTTGAGTGTGGATCTGCACATGTTTACATCAGTAACTGGATGAAGCCACTCTGATGATAATTGAGCTAGGTACCAATTTGTGAGTATAGCAGAATATCATTAGGTATCATCACACTGACATTTTTTACTCCAGTCATATTAGGTTCTATCCTAGGTCTCTGGGCCATCCAGCCTCTGGGTCATGGTGCTCCAGTAGTGTCAGGGGTAAGCTCACTTTCATGACTTTGGTCTCAGGCTGGAATAGTCATTGGTTGGCCACTCCCACAATCTCTGTGTCACCCTTACCCATAGGCCAGACAGAATGTAAGTTGAAGGTTATATGGCTGGGATGGTGTCTTATCCCTCCATGTGTAGTCTTGCCTGGTCACATATCCCCTTTTGCCAGGAGTCTTAGCTGGGGTAATCCTTGTAGGTTCCTAGAAGTTTCCTTTGCACCAGGTTTCTACCTGACTCTGAAATGACCCCATTTCCAGTCTGCCATTTCAGTATTCTCCCCTTATAAGACCCCACATGATCCCTTATGTTCCCATCCCCAGCCACCCCCAGCCACCCCCAGCCCACCCATAAAATCTCCTCTATTTCCCCTTCCAAGGAAGATCTGAGTGTCCCGCATTGAGTCCTCCTAGCTACCTAGCTTCTCTGGGTCTGTGGATTATAACATGGTTATTCTTTACTTTACAGCTAATATTCACTTATAAGTGAGTACATACACTCGTACAGCCATTTTGGAAATCAATGTGGCAGTTTCTCAGAAAATTGGTAATTGATATACCTCAATACCCAGCTGTATCACTCAGCATATACTCAAAGGGTGCTCAATCATACCACAAAGACACTTATGCAACTATATTCATATTAAATTTATTTGTAATAGCCAGAACCTGAAAACAGTCTAGATGCCCCTCAACTGAAAAACGAATAAAGAAAATGTGGTACATTTACATAATAGAGTATTATTCAGCTGTTGAAAACAATGACATCATGAAATTTGAAGGCAAATGGATGGAACTAGAAAAAAAAAAATCTTCCTGTGTGAGACAACCTGGACCCAGAAAGACATGGTTATCTTGAATCTTTCACTCCTCAGTGTCCCCAGCTCCTATGGAACATATTCAGCAACAGCACTTTTCCTAGTGTCCCCACCTCTTGCTGATGTCTCCCCAGTTCTGATCTGAGCATGGTTCTGACTTCCTCTCCCCCTTTTCCCAACCTGGAGAAAGCTTACTTAATAAGCGTATCCTGAAGCAAACAAAGAGTAGTGCCTGATCTGGGAGTTGGAACTCGGGTTGTGTTAGAAGCACTGTTCTCAGGCTGGGAACATACACAGGAGGGCATCCATTGTGTCTCCAAAGGAATGCTCAGGAGGATAGCCACACTGTCTCCACAGGTCATCTTGTCTCTGCTATAGAAACTATGACTGCTGAATTTGTGCCCAGAGTGAATTAAGTACTAATATCATCACAAAGTGGGACCCAGAATCACACACTGCTCTCTTCTCCCCAATCATCTCTCAGACTTAGTCTTTTGGACTATATATGCGCAGTATTAGGTCACTGTCCCTTCCCCAAACTAAGAAGCACCTTGGCCACCCTCAGGATCACAGGAAACCAAATGATTCGAAGATGTTCTGCCACCCAGGATCTTCTGGATCCCTTTAGAAAGGAATTTTCTAGAACCACCTCCCAAGCAAAGGGAAAGCAAGGGACAGGTAAATGCAAAAGACAATTAGTGGTGTCACTTGAAATCTCCAGGGTGCACCTACTGCAGGAGTACAGAACAGTTGTCCTAAGCAACAATTCTTACATCCCAATTTGTCAAATTGTTGAACTTATACTGTGCTCAAAGTAATTGGTTTGTTATCATTTTGTTTTAATAGGAAATTTTACTTCATCTTTCTGCTAAGTGTTCAAGGCCAAAGAAGCCTCACAGATAGAGAAAAGCTTCCTGTGTCTATGCTCATTTCATGAAGGCACTTTCTTTTGACAATCTAAGTAGAGAAAGTCTGGTATTCCATACCTACCCTGGCATTCTTGACTTTAAGAACAATGTCTTTAAAGTTGTCAAGATAAATGTTAAATACCTAAAAGTAGAGTACTGTGTGCCTGTCAATGAGTTGCTCATTTCTTTCACAAATGTGGGAAGTACAGGATGGCAAAGTTGAAGAAAGCCCTTTGAGAATGATATTGAAACAGACCTCCAGAGACAGCATGCTAAAATAAGCTCCCAAAGCCAGGAACAAGTGTGTGCATGTTTCACAGGGCAATGAGACCACAGCCATACAAGTTCTTATTCACTAGATAACATAGTCACTGGATTACCTATTCATTGGGTACCTCTTCACTGGGTTACATATCCATTATAGTTTAAATGCCAAACTGTGAAAAAGTACATATTTACTGGGTCATCTGTTCCCTGTTTACATATTTACTGGGTTACCTATTCCCTGGGTACCTATCCACTGGGTTACCTGCTCACTAGGTACTTATTTACTTGGTTACCTATTCCCTGGGTACCTATCCACTTGGTTACCTACTCCTTGGGTACCTATCCACTGGGTTACCTACTAGGTACATATCCACTGAGTTACCTATTCACTGGGTACCTATCTATTGGGTTACCTACTAGGTACATATCCACTGGTTTTCTTGTTCACTAGGAACTTATCCACTGGGTACCTATCCACTGGGTACTTATTCACTGGGTAACTATCCACTGAGTTACCTAGTCAATGAGTACCTATCCACTAGATTACCTATTTCCTGACTTACCTATCCACTGGATTACCTATTCCCTAGGTACCTATCTACTGGCTTACCTATTCATTAGATACCTATCCACTGGCTTACCTATTCACTGGGTTATCTTCTCATTGGGTACCTATCACTGGTTATCTTTTTACTGGGTACATATCAATCAGGTCATCCATTTGCTGTATGCTACTGGGTTACCTGTTCACTGGGTTTCATATCCACTGGTTTACTTATCTTCTGGGTTACCTGTTCACTGGGTAACTGTTCACTGGGTTACCTATTCACTGGATTAACTATCCACTGGGTTACCTATCTACTACGTATTTATTGATTTGGTTCTTCACTAGTTTATCTATTCAATGAGTTACCTATCCACTGGGATGCCTATCTACTGGGTTATCTATTCATTGGGTTACCTATTCACTTGGCATGTCTGGTAGATATTTTTTTCTCTCTAAATTAAAAAAATCTACAAGTTCATGGAGTGTGGCCAACAATCAATAGTACTCAAACAAAGGAATTTTGTACCTACATAATTAATTAGTCTCAGTCTCAGGTATGACATTAAGAACATATATGTTCTAGTTTAGATAAATTACTGTAATAGATGCCATGACCAAAAAAATCATGGGAAGTAAAGTGTTAATTTTATCTTACAATTTATTATTCATCATCAAGGGAAACCAAGGCAAGAACCTGGGAGCAGAAACTGAAGCAATAATCACAAAGGAGTACTGTTTACTGGCTTCCTTCTCCTGGCTTGCTCAGTTACCTTTATTACCTAGCCTAGGCCCAGCTGCCCAGGTATAGCATCACCCATAGTGGTCTGGGTCCTTCTACATCACTTAGCAACCAAGAAAATATCCAACAGATATACCCAAGGGCCAATCCTATGGAAGCAATTTCTCAACTGAAGTTCCCTCTTCCCAAATGTGTCAAATTGCCAACTGAAGCTAGCTATGACAATATACCACCCTTCTTTGTTTTGCTTCCATATTTTGGGGTGATTTTTTAATGACTATTGGGTGGAAAATACTGTGTTCATGTCTCTTTAAGGTTTCTTACTGTGAAAACTCATGCTGTGATTTTTTTTTAACATTAACCATTGATTTACAAAACCATTTTGTAGTATGATCCCACTTTCTAGGTCATAATTTAAAAACAAATTTATAACGTCATAAGAAATGTTCATGTCCATAATCTCATTTTTTAAGATTTAAGAAAATACAGAATATATATAGGAATGAAATTCAGACATTTGTTACTAAATAACAACATTTATATGCATATAAAATGGTTAGTCTCACTGTAACCTTAGATTTTATTACAAGTCAAGTAACTAAGGCTCAAAGAAGGTGGTTTCTTTGTGAGAACTAAACAGGTGGGTTTCAAAGTCAGTGTGCATTCTAGTTTCATTTCTGTTGCTATGACCAAACACTCTTAACTAAAACCAACTTAGGAGAGGAAATTCCAGTTCATGGTCTATCTTTGAGGGAATTAAGGGCAGGAATTGAGTCAGTAACCCAGAAAGAATGGTGTGCTTCTTGGCTCAATCACTCACTAGCTTATGCTTATCTGGTTTTCCTGTATATCCCAGAACAGGTCCCTAGAGATAGTGCCACTCACAGTGGGCTGGTCCTTCTTTCATCAGTTAGCAATCCAGACAATGCCCCTTGGACATGGCCACAAACCAACCTGATCTAGGCAACTCTTCAGTGGAGGTGTCTCTCTCAGATGATAATACAATGTGTCATGTTGACAGCCGGACTAAAACAGTATGCTTTCTACTAGGCCTCGTTGCCCTGAACTATTGAGTTTTTCATGAGAATAGGGTTTTTTATTATTATTATTTATTTTTGTCTTCATATAAAGGTTAAAGTTCATTATAGTTTTACAAACTGTGAAAAAAAAGGGATAGAAAATTAAAAATCATTTGCCAAATAAAACACTAAAATGGCAGATCTTAAAATTGTAATTATGGTAAGATTTCTGCCCTAAATAATTTCTAAATTATGCTTTTTTTCTGATGCCCATTAAATCTGTACTTCTCTATAAGATTTATGACCCAATAAAGAATTCCCTTATCAGTTAGCTTTTAAATATTGTCATTTTCACCTAATTAGCCTCTCTGTATGTCTCCCTGGAGGTTTTTGTCTCAAAATCCCTGGAAATAGTCTGTACATAAAGAAGTTCTAGCGGTATCACTGTCCCTGATTTCAAGCTCTACTACAGAACATGATGCTATTGGCATTAAAAACAGGTCAACCAATGGAATCATATCGAATAGCCAGACATAAATCCATACATCTATGGATTCCTGAAGTTTGAAAAAGATGCCAAAATTACACAATGAGGAAAAAAGCATCTTCAACAAATGGTGCTGACATAACTGGATGTCAGCATGTGAAAAAATGCAAATAGATCCATATTGATCACTGCACAAAACTCAAGTACAAATGGATCAAAGACCTGACCATAAGTCCAGTTACACTGAATCTGATAGAAGAGAAAGTGAGAAATAGCCTTAAATACATAGGCACAGGAGACCACTTCCAGTAGCTTAGAAACTGAAATTCAACAATTAATAAATGGGATCTCATGAAACTGAAAAGCTTCTGTGAGACAAAGGACACTGTCAATGGGACAAAATGGCAGCCTACAGAATGGGAAAAGTTCTTCACCAACTCCACCTCTGACAGAGGACTGATCTCCAAAATATATAAAGAACTCAAGAAAGTAGATACCAAAATACCAAATGATCTAATTTAAAAGTTGGGTACAAACCTAAACAGAGAATTTTCAACAGAAGACTCACAAATGGCAGAGAAACACTTAAAAATATGTTCAACATCCTCAGCTATCAAGGAAATGAAAATCAATATTACTTCAAGATTCCATCTTACACCTGTCAGAATAGCTAAGATCAAAGACACAAACGACAGCTTATGTTAGAGAGGATGTAGAGCAAGGGGAAATCTTCCACTGCTGGTGGGAATGCAAACTAGTACAGACCCTTTGGAAATCAATATGGCAGTTTTTCCGAAAAATGGGAATCAATCCTCCTCAAGACCCAGCTGTACCACTCTTGGGCTTATACCCAAAGGAATCTCAATCATATTCCAAGGACACTTGCTCAACTATATTCATTTTCAGCATTATTCATAATAGCCAGAACCTGGGAACAATTTAGATGCCCCTCAACCTAAGAATAGATACAGAAATTATAGTATATTTATACACTAGAGTATTACTTAGCTATTAAAAACAATGGCATCAGGGTATTTAAAAGCCAATGGATAGAACTAGAAAAAAAATTGCCGTGAGTGAGGAAAACCAGACCCATAAAGACAAACATACTATATTACTCATTGATAAGCAGACATTAGCTGTGGAATAAGGGACAACCATGCTAAACAATCCATAGACCCAGAAAGGCTAGGTAAAGAGGAGGGCCCAAGGGGGGATGCATAGATGCTGTGGATGTCTTTCTATATGCTGTAAATGTATGTTGCTCTGATTTGGTTGATAAATAAAATGTTGATTGGCCAGTAGCCAGGCAGGAAGTATAGTGTAGGCAGGATAAGCAGAGAGGAGAATTCTGGGAACAGGAAGGCTGAGTCAGGAGTCATCAGCCAGACACAGAAGAAGCAAGATGTGTAGGCAGAACTGAGAAAAGGTACCAAGCCACATGGCTAATTATAAATAAGAATCATGGATTAGTTTAAATGTAAGAGCTAGTCAGTGGTAGGCCTGAGCTAATGGCTGAGCAGTTTATAATTAATATAAGCCTCTGTGTGTTTACTTGGGTCTGAGCAGCTGTAGGACTGGTGAGTGAGAGAGATTTGTCCTGACCATGGGCCAGGTGGAACACAGGAAATCTTCAGCTATACGTAGATCTCCCTGGGAGGGGGAAATAGAAGAGATCTCCTAGGATGGGAACTTATGGGATCAGGTTGGGGTATTGAAACAGCTGACTGGAATGGTGGGGCATTTTGGGGTAAGGTAGAACCCTGTTCATGGGAATCTCTCAAGAATCTGTAAAGATGACCACAGCTAAGACTCTTAGCAAGAGTGGCTAGATAGCCTGAACTGGCCATCACCTGTGATCAGATTGGTGACTACCTTAATTGTCGTCAGAGAGCCTTCATCCAGTAACTGATGGAAACAGATGCAGAGACCCACAGCTAAACATTAGGCTGAGCTGGAGGAATCCTGCTGAAGAGAAGGAAGAAGGATTATAGGAGCCAGAGGGGTCAAGGACATTACAAAAAAAAGCCCATGAAAACAACTAACCTGGCTCATAGGAACTCACAGAATTTGAACCAAAAACCAGGAAGCCTGCATGGAACTGACCTAGGCACTCTACATATATGTGACAGTTGTGTAGTTTGGTCAACTTGTGGGACTCCTAAAAATGGGGAGCAGGGGCTGTCCCTAGTGCTTTATCTGGCTCTTTAGATCTTGTTTCTCATACTGGATTGCCTTGCTAAATCTTAATACAAGGAGAGGTGCTTAGTCTTACTGCAACTTGATATACCATGCTTTGCTGATACCCATGGGGGCCTGCCCCTTTCTGAACAGAAACAGAGGAGGAGGGTATTGGAGGAGGGTGGAAGGAAAGTGGGAGGAGGGAATGGGAGGAAAGAAAGGAAAGGAAACTGTGGTTGGAATGTAAAATAAATTAATTGAATTTTAATTTAAAAAAGGGCACATGAAATCCATGGATTCCTCAGCACTAAAAACATAAACATTTAAAAAGTGGACAAAAATTTCTGAATAGACGTTTTATTAAGGATGAGAGATCTCAAACAGACATTTGAAGTTTCTCAATTTCATGTGTCACTGGGGAATGGCAAATTGAAACCACAATAAAATATCATGATCTGCCTGTAAAAACATGCTAAATTTGTAGTCAACCTATCATCCAAGGATTTTGGTAAGAGTAATTTTAATATAAGTTGTTTTGTGTTGGTGTATATTCACACCATGTATCTATGCATTTTGTTTGCAAATATAAACAAAAGAATATATCAGTTATATGCACATTCTCCATGTACACATAAAATACATTCTATCATCTATTTACCCATCTCTATATACCTGGTACTTCATAACATTATAGCACAAATATACATCAAACTGAATGAATCATGCTGCCAACAACAGCATTGAACATTGTTAGAATAGCTCTATAAAGTGAGCTGAAGCACCTTTTGTAAAGGTGCATATTTTTTAATCATAGATTTGTGCTTTAGAAAAACTATATGCTCCAATTGTAAATTAGGGATCTGTGCTTATATATATTATGTGTTACTTTTCATTGCATTAGAAGAAGTAAACATGTGGAATCATCATTTAAAACAGCACAGTCCTGATTTTGCTGGTTTAATGTTTTGTAAACATGTTCTATGTTTTAATAAGCAAGTTGTGTTTAAATGCATGTTTGCAAAAACCACATATGCATCAGTCTAGGAGGGGAATGCCTGAAAAACACACTCTGAGCAACTGTTGGAGGGCTACATTTTTTTCAACATTAATGCAAATCTAGTCAGGGGAGGTAAATTCTGAGTACTGTAGTTCCACCATAGATGTTTTCCTGGCAGAAAGCCCTGGGCCAGATCCCCTAGCACCTGCATAAGCCAGGCATGGCAGCACATCCAATTAGCTAAACATTAGGATCAGGATTTCAAGGTGATTCTTAGTTGCATAGAGAGTTTGATACCAGCCGGGACTACATAAGACTCTACCTCAAAGTGATAAATAAATGCAGATCGTGACTCAGCAAAGCTCAGCTGTTACCCTAGTCTACAGGTCTAGCCAGTTCCCAGGAGCTACCAAAGCTGCTGGCTGGGAGATCACACTTAGGGTGGTGTGCTTCACCGATTATAACTATCAGACATAGTCAGAAACAGAGGTCTCCTTAAGAATTCAACTATCAGACATGGGCTTGCTTACTTAAATACTTAAAATTGCTGTTACCAGCAATTGTTTTTGTTGGTGGTAGTGGAGGTGGGGGTGGGGGAGGGAGGCTAGTAATGGTAGAACTGAGTAAACTCTGAGTGCCACTCTTGACTCTCCAGCTTTATTTATGTTTTTATTTTTAATTAATTTATTTGTTTCACAGTCCTGGGAATTGCAAACAAGGCCTCAAAACATGGTAGCTTGGCCTGTACTCTAACCCTATACCCACAGCACACTTTTTCTTACAATTTGAGACACTTAATAATCTAGGCTGGTATTAAACTCACTCTGTAGCCGAGGTTGTCCTTGAACTTGTGGTCCTTCTGCCTCAGCCTCCAGAATAGTGCCACCACTGTAACTAAGCTTTATAATTTTGTTACTTAACTCTTATAGTCTGCTAATTTTTGTTTGATTAACTGTTGTTCCTATTGTTCCAAGACTTGCACTTCTTTTCACACATTCTATCAGTTCACATATATCCATCAGTAGATACGGTGTGGCTGGTCCAGAATCAAATGGGATCGAGATCCACAGTACTCAATAAAGCATGAGCCTTACCTTCCGAAGCACATGAAGTTTAGTAGAAGAAACAGGAGATGAAATTGAACACTTTTTAAAAAGGAAAACAGGTCTTACTTTGAAGTCCAGGCTGGTACTGAACATGCAGCCTAAGCTGACCACAAAACTAACACCCTATTGATTCAGATTCCTGAGGCATGTACTACCACACTGGGGTTGAACTTGAGCTCTTTAGGGCACAATGTTATAGTATGCCAACAGAAATACCATTATTATCATTACAGGAATGCAGAGGAAAGAAGTGATTTCTGATTTACTGTCAGAGCAGCACAGGATCTGAATCAGGTCTGTGTGATTTACAAGCACTACACAGGACTGAAGAATGGAGAAATGTATTTGGCCCCCTTGTCTATAAGCAGCCTGAGTGCTGGCACAGGTTTTCATTCAGACCTGGCAATCAGCCATCATTGGTGAGCTTAGAAAGGTGAACTTAGTTTTGGGGGAGCTATCAGTGAGTCTTGAGGGCAGGGGATTAGTTTGAATAAATACAATTTTCATTTATGTCCATTCAACATTCATCGCTGTATGACATGCAACTACAAGCATCATTCCTCCAGGAGGTACAATGTTTTAATTATCATGCTTTATCCCTAAAACTTTCTTAAGTTTTTTTAGTTCATTTTCTAATATAAGAAAGAAAATTGATTTGATACAAAATCATTATAGTCCATATGGGGATTGCATTCAATAGCTATACTCATTTGAATTATGCCCACTATTATGGTTGATTCTACTTTTAAGAGAATAATATAATATTATTTCTATCATAACTCAGAGAATGCAAAATAAGCAAATTAATTTGTATGAGCCATTTTGAATTACTTTACTTTCACAGAGAACCTTGAAAAAAGTTATCATTTCAAAAGAAACTACACTGGAAAGCACAGAATAGGAAGTAATTTACCAGTTCTATGACTAAGAAAATAAAAAAGTTTTTATTCTGCATTATGTACCTAAATCTGCATAACTCTAAAAATGGACCATTAACAGTTCTGTGAAATATTGAATTGTGAAACTTTGTGCATGAAGCAACACATTTTATGGAAGAAAATATATGCACAATTTTTATTGCTGAAAGGCAAGAAGCATAACATCTCAGCAATATGGTGATATATTTTGACAATGTTTATTTATGGTTTGCCTGCATCTTGAAATAAAGGAAAAGGTCTATATTTTTAGGAACAATGCCCCCATTTCTTTCCCAAATTAATCATCTTTAGACTTCTCCAAATCATAGACATATAATATTGTTTTATTTTGACAGTGCAAATCTTGGAGTTGTATTTCAGCTTCATGAGAAGCAAGCTATTTACCTCTCAGGAATAACAATAGTTTGAAGACTGGTTTGAAGACATGACTAAAGCATAATTATGATGGTCATCATAATTTTGACTTTGGAGCTTTGTCAATCTGTCATCTAGAAAAGAGTACTGAGAGAATCTCACCTACACTGTGAAAAGTGTACAACATTAGGACACCACATTGGAGGTCCTCAAAACTCTTTGTATAATTCCCAGTAGATGCTCAGAGGCTATCTGTTGGTAGGCCAGTTCTCCACAGGCTTTATGATTCAAGCAGTTCTTCCAGAAACAACATGAAGTCAATACCTCCTATCCAGTGAGTACTGCTGTCATCCCTTTGCCAAAAGCACCAGGAAAGACAGGCATCAAGAAATTCCTCCCATTGTCTGATGGGAGCAGTAATTAGCTCCCATGGGAATTATCCTCCATGTATAGATGTCCTGATTAAGGCATGAATTGTTATGGAGGTAACAGCATATATTATCTTTTGAAATATGCTTTGTTAAAATGGTCCAAAGGAGCCTCCTTGGAGAAATTACAATAACAAGGATAGATATGTCTACCATATATGTCTAATAAAAAGGAAATTCTGTCTTCTACAAATTCTACCTCATCAAAGAATTTTATTTAGTGAGATATTTTAATAGTATTATTATTTGAGAATTTCATACAATGAATTTTGCTTATATTCATCCCCATTTCCTCTTCCTCACTCTCTGCAGATCCATTCCTACCTCCCTACTACCTCAGCTTTATGTACTCTTTTAAAAAAAACATACACTTCAATGTATGTTGTTTATAATTCTTGCTGTGAGGCCATTTCCTGGAGCATGTTTAACATACCAGGAACCACAGCCTTAAAATAAACTGATTCCCCCACCCCAAAAGCCATCAGCTCTTCGTAGCTCTTCACTTAGGGTTGTTAAACTACTCTATGATAGAGGGAGGAAGTTTGGAAGGTGGTGTGTCTGTGTATATGTATAATATAAAAATTTTTATTTTTATTTTATATTTATGAGTGCTTTGCTTGCTTTTACGTCCATGCACATTTACACAAATTGCATAATAAGCCAGAGATGGCGATGAATGCCCTGGAGGTAGAGATATGGATGGTTATGAGCCCCAATATGAGTGCTGGGAATTAAACCTGGGTCTTCTGGGAAAAGCAACCAGTGCTCTTAACAGCCAGGCCATCTCTCTAGCCCTTTTGTGATAGAATATTGACTGTCTTGATCTTGCACAGGTACCTACAGATGCCATGAGCTCCTGAATGTACTGGTTCTGTCATGTCCAGAAGATCCTGTTTGGTTTCAGTCCTCCCCAACCTCTGTCTCTTACAATCCTTCTGCCACTTCTTCTGAGATGGTCCCTGAATCTTGGCAAAGGTAGCAACCTGTCTACCACCTTCTAGTACTCTAAAAGCTATGGAGAAGAGAATAAGCTTCCTGGTCAGTACCAACTTGATTTCTCCAAAGTCACATGACCAGTGTATCAGCAACATGGTCTTATCACGAATTCTGGTGGGCAACCAAGAACAAGCTTATGTTTGGGGAGAGTTGCCCAAGCACGTCTGACCAACAGCTCCAGAGGAGGTATCCCAAACCTGACACTGGGCTCAGTATTTGGCAACTTATGGCTTCAGGGATGAGAATAAGCCCTTGTGCATCTTAACTCCAGTTAAACTCTTTTATATAAATGCATACCTTCATATGAATGCACAAATACATATGAATATATATATATATATATATATAGTAGCTTTTCATATGGCTTTTCCAAATAGTCTTAGTATTAGTTATCTCTACCAAATCTCTATTGAGATCTTTGAGAAGTAGTATGAATATGAGGGTGCTTAATCAATTGCTTTATTATTTACTACCAATTTATTTCTGTGTTGCTGCAATTGGACCCAGCAAAGAGAAGGGTTTACCACTGAGCTTCAGCCCCTACCCAGGAACAGCCTCATGTTCAAAGAACAAAACTGTTTTGGATGGTGTATTACCATAAAAACAACATGAGTGGTGAGTACAATATCTGTAGGGCTGCCTTTCAGACTCTAACAAAGGACAGATAAACTTAATACAAGTATCATAATGCCTCCTGTGATTATGACATCAGCACTGTCACCTCCCTGTGCCATTATAAAGACGCCTCTCAGCAGTCATTTAGAAAAGCATTATGGGAAGTTGTTACTTTAGGAAGTCCTGAGCATCCATCCCTAGGAAAGATGAACACACACTGTTCTGAGCAAAAATCATTGTACCGAAGCATCATTTTCTCAGCATAAAGTAAAAACCATCTTCTGTATAAAACTGTAGGAACCAAAAGATGCCTCTAATGGTAACTTTTCAAGTTGCCTTCTAAATTGAACTTAAATGTGTGAAGAAAATTGCTGCCAAGTGTGAAATCAGAAAAGCTGGTATTGAAAATTACAGTCAATGGATGTAATATTAGCTATGCATATGTTGCTGAGGAAACAGCTAAGATCTAAAGAAATAATTGAATACTTACGTGGTTTGTTTTACTTCTAGGTGTTAGGTGCATCAAACTGATGCTGATATATTGAATGAATGGTGTAGCTGGATGGAAGTACTCCTTTAATCTCAGTAGGAAACAGTATTTCTCCAAGCTCAGGATGTTATTCTATATAATAATGTATGGTAGTATCTTGTTTCTGTTGAGATTAAGAATGGATTCAGGAATGAACAAAACTAAAAATAGTTTTGTGCTGATTAAGACCTAGAAAAATTCATCCTGAGTGAGGTAACCCAGACCTAGAGACACAAGTATGGTATGTATTCACATATATGCAGATATTAGCTGTTAAGTCAATGATATCAAGCTGCAATCCATAGACCAACAGAGGAGATACACAGCAAGGAAATAGAAGGGAATAAATAGTTCTTTTACGAAAGGGAAATAGAATAGATAGCTCTGGTTGAATGTGGGGGTACTTGAATAAGAGGATAAAGGAAGGACTATGAGGAAAGATGGATAAAATTAAGGGCAATTTGAGGAGTAGTATGTAAATGTAACACAGTAGAAACTTCTTAAAATATATACATATATGAAGACATTCTAAATGAAATACCTAAATAATGTGTGAGACAGAGTCCCAACTGGACATCTCTTATCAGCAAATGAAGCTTCTAGTACCAGGATTGGGTTACATCTCGAGTTGTTGGCCAAAGGGGTCCCATGGATATCCTCAAACAACTCACGCTTTTGTCAAGACTGTAGGTTGCTCTCCAGAAGATAACAAGGCCTCGTTGCTGAAGACAATGCTATACAACTCATTGAACATGAAGAAGTTAAGCTGGTGCCTACAGAGAGCCTTCACCCCTACGTTCTAGCACCTTCTGTACAGGAAGATAGTCTATAGTCTACCAAAGGAGTAAGATAAACCAAGCCAGTCACAGCTCTTTGATCTACAATGGCATCCTGCTGCAAGATGTGCTAGTGCAACAGTGTTACAAAGCTTGTAGGAATAGCCAA
This sequence comes from Onychomys torridus, assembly GCF_903995425.1. Classification (NCBI taxonomy): domain Eukaryota; kingdom Metazoa; phylum Chordata; class Mammalia; order Rodentia; family Cricetidae; genus Onychomys; species Onychomys torridus. Next base: position 16,734,196 of record NC_050451.1, read on the forward strand.
CCAATAAATAATTTTGCTTAAGGCCTACTCCATGAGATAGAAATGACACCAGGCACTAGCTGGGTGCTGAAGAACCTGAGACTAGATAGCCCAGGGACCTAGGTTAAAACCAAATAATACTATTCTTTTTAAAAAGCAGGAATAAAATGACCCCTAATGACATTCTGCTATACTATATATAAAACAATTAGTTTATAACAAATATATTTGTTTTCAACACTCCATAGTACAAAGTAAAAGGACCCTTTTTTTGTAGGTAGGGCGGCTGCTTAGATAGTTGGCTTCTGGTGGAAACTGCACCTAAATCTTTACTTGCACCGGGGTAGCCTTAACATGACTAAGTACTAATGGTACAAGATACAACTAGCCAGGTATATGAAAACTACTTTACATTGAGATACCAGAAAGTAGCTGAGAAGTATGAGAATTTTAGAGCTAAAAGAGTCTTTACCCAGAACTTACTTTCTTTATTACTGGCAAGAAATCTATAGCCTAGACTTTTTTTTTTTTTCGTGCTTAAAGTTACATGTTGATTCACTTCAAAAGTGTCACTGGTCATAAGGCAATTCCTCCTTACTGATCAAGCTGATGGTGCAGAGCCATTTCTAGGCAGAATGCCCACAAATGTGGAGATCAACTGTCTTTGTTAGAACAATATAGAGGAAATAAAAGAGGGTCTCCAAGACCTACCTCATTAATATTTGTTTTGTGGCTCTCCACATGTTGTGCAAGCTCTGCAGGGATCAGCTGCCCATATTGCTTGTGCATTCAGTTAGCATGTCCTTCAGCAATAATAAGTGTCACAGGCATGAACAGACTGGATTTCAAATCAGTCACTGAAATGATTATGTTTCATATTGAGGTGCTTCCAGGGTGCTGATCTGGCAGTCAGCTTCTATATACTGCAGATCTGCTTTTTCCCAAATCAACTTCTGTGCACCATTGAGAATTCATAAAGAGGCACAGGACCTCAGCAGTATGTGCTTGACTGGAGTTGCTCTTTTAATTTTTTTAAGTATCAGTGGCATAAGTTACATATAAAGGGCTATAGGAAGAAGATTGCTTTGAAAAATATTCTGGAGCATTTGGGAGCAGGTATTCCTGGATTTGACAAGAACTTTAAATACACTCTAGGGTCTCTTTCAGTTCTAAAATTTCATTAAAATGTCCTTTTGGGGCTGGAAAGATGGCTCAACAGTGAAGAGCACTTGCTGCCTTTGCAGAAGATCCAAATTTGGTTCCAAAAACCCATATCTGGTAGCTCACAACTACCTGTAACTCTAATTCCAAGGAGTCCCACACCCTCCTCTGGCCTCCCTGGACATCCATATGCATGTACACACACACACACACACACACACACACACACACACACACACACACACACAAATAAATAAAAATTTTAAATAATTTTTATTTTTCTCTCTCAAGTAAATAAATAAAATAAAAATCACAAATTATGCATAAATTTGCTGCTCACACTTCCATCTTTTGGGCTTTTGATAGCTCGTCCCATATTTCTCTACTTATCAACTTTCAAGATGGAAATCTATGGTCCTTCCCAGCTATACCACAGGTCCAGTGGAGTGAATCATCCTTCTAGCCACACAACAGGTCCAGTGCAGTGACTCAGCCCTCTGCAAACACAGCAACCTGAACAGACATTCTAACAAAAGCACTCTGTGTATTTTCTTGGTCATGTTATCTTTATGATCTTTTGCATCGTAATCCACTTTTAGAAGAGCTGGCTGTTCAATCAATTCATGCTGAGTGAAATTTTAGATACATTGATATCTAGTACAGAAGATACCAGAACCCTTCATTTAGAGTTAAAAACCCATATGGAACTCTATTCTACTTGGTTGTATCAATATTTACCCACATTCTAGCTGATTATAAGTCTCTTTTATAAATTAGGGGTTGTGTTAGTCAGGATTCTCTAAAGAAACAGAACTGGTAGGGTGGATACATACATTAGTTTAGCTTATAAGACGTGGTCTGGGTAGTCCCACAACAGAAGAGGCTGAGAATCCCAGGAGTTGCTCAGTTCATAAGGCTCTGATCATAAGTCCCACCTGCAGATGAAAGGTTAGAGGACTGCAGCAGGTCTCCTGTCCATGTTGGGAGTCCAAAGAAGCTGAGTCTCATATTGGGGAAGGAAATCCACAGCAACAGGAACGACGGGCTTGTCAGGAGAACTGAAAGCAAACATTGAAAAAACAAAGAGTCCCTATACCATGTCCTTTTATCTCGGCTGTCACATGTATGCGATACACAAGCATAAACACATGCTGACAGCCATGTCCTTTTATCTCTGCTGTTACACGTATACCATACATAAACATAAACACATGCTGACAGTGCTGCCCACCTAGGTTAGGTCTTTCCACCTCTAATAATCCAATCAAGAAAAGCCCTCAAGGAGTGCCTAGTAGCTTTCATTTTAATTGATTCCAGATCCAGCCAAATTGAAAACCAAGATGAGCTATCATAATAGGTATATGTTAGGCACCAAAAATTTAACCATTACAGCTGTATGAGAATCTACTTTTCTTCCCGGGAAGAATGTCCAAATATCAAATATAATAATGAATGTGTTTTATTGTTCATCAAACATGAATCAGACATATCAAATTACTGACTGGAAAGGTGAGTTAAAACTAAATAAAAGAATGTAGGGTCATACACACTAGGGAACCAACCAGTGATAAGCTAACCATTTGACTTTTAAGATTATTACTTAAGGTTTCCAAGTCTGTATTTTCTTGCTAAGAATATGTGATTTGCAAGCTGAAACTTGCATAGTCATGCTTAGGATTGATGAAGTAAAATTGCCAAAGTAAAGTCAGTAGGAGTTTGGTGACCATTTCTCAAATCACTGTTGCAAACTTATACTGATTCTCAAATTCTATTTCAAGGCAGAGGCTTATGAATTATGAAACTAAGACTTTTCTGCAATAATGCATTTTGCATATCCAGAATATTGATCAATTTTAGATGTATCTTAAATATTCAGTATGTTCGGCTATTATATGATACTTTTATATTTTTTAATTATGTTTAGAAATATTTGATTTTTAAAGAGGAAACAATAATGAAATTCTTTTTTATACTGAATTCATTTATGACTAAGTCACAGTACCAGTAGCAGTTCAAGAATACAGAAAGATAGCTCTGATGGACCTTATCTCTCTCTTCTTCTTCTCCATCCACAGGGCATATAAAGCATACACATGTCTCAGTGTCTGCTCATCCACTAATGGACTTTTGAGATAGGAAAAGTCATTCTTGACCCATCCCTGAACAGAAACAGTTTGGGTCTCTCCTGCTAGTTGCACTTAGATAAGATTTAAGTCCATTGTCTTCCTCCATTCCAAGCACCATATATTTGGGTTACTTTTGGTGTGTGACACCACATAGCAGAATCAACAAAGAAACTGAAAGCATTCCCATTTGTTCCTCAATTGTCCTCATCCAATTGATGGCTGGATCTTGAAGAGTCTATTTCTTATTCCTCAGTCAAAACATGAAGTATCATTAATAAGAATAGAGATGGAAACAGAGAGAGACGCCTTCAGAAAGGGAGATGAAAATCTCTCTGTAGCTGATGTTTTTGTGTTGGACAATAGTGGTTTTTAGCGCTTGACCTGCCATCAACATGAATCTTGGTAAGAGAGTCCTTGTGGAAAACAATGATGTGTGTTTTGCAGAGCAGGTTAGTAAATAGAGACAATGAAAGTCTCATGATATTCAAATTTCTTATAGCCAAATATTAACTGAACAACTAGAGATATAGCACAGTAAATAGACAACAATGGAAAACATTTCAAGCTTCACTGAACAAATATATAAAGTAAATATTACCGTATTAAGCAGTTGACTTGCAAACATTTTAAATACCCTTTCTGTTGTTCAAGAATGAGGATTCCCAAGATAAGTGTAACAAGCAACCAATTCAATTTAGAAATTTTAAAATATTTTATATATATATTTTTTTCTGTGACCCAGGGTTTTAACAAAGCAAGATTTATGTGCTTTCTGTTAGATGGCTTTCAAGTCATTACAAGGATTTTGCTTCTTAGAGAAAGAGGCTTAAAGCAAAAGCAACCAAACCAAACATGGTTGTCTGAAAAGCAAAATTCTTAGCACTTTAAGAAAACAAAACAAGAAAAGAATGATGACACAATTTTAAAATTCAGAAACAACATAGGGTATATCATCATAAAGCATGAAGGTCATAGAGATTTAAAAGTATGTATTATAAAACAAACATTATACCAAAATGAGGTTGCTCAGATGAAAAGGACACAATTTCAGAAAAACACAAATCAGCATATAGTTAAGAATGAACAGGAAATCTGAGCAGACCTACATCAAAGTAGACAAAATGGTAATTAGAAATCCTTCCCATAAAATAAGTCATCTGACTTTATCATTGTGTTCTATAATACATTCAAGTTTAAGAAAAAGCCAAGGAAACAGTAAACAGAAGAGGTACCATTTCCCAAGTCAATTGATGAGGCACCACTTGGTTGCCATTATATTAATACCAAAACCAGACAATGGCATCACAAGAAAGTACGGCAATAGCGACTGACCATGGAGAACAATGTGGTGGTTTTAATTGGCTGCAGCATAAATTAGCATTGTCCTTTCTACAAATGACGTGGTGGCATTTTTAAATACAGTCAATGTGAGTTTTGAGACCCTACTTCTTACTAAGAATTAAGCTAAGCCCTGTGAGAGCGTCAGGGAGAGTCCCTACGTCTAAGCTGTTCATTGCCTTGAGAAGTGACAGAAGGGGGACTAAGCTGACATGGTCTGCAGTCCATGGAAGGAAACAACATAAAGAAAGAATATTACATGGTGCTTGGAGACATTAGCAAGCACTCCACACAAGAAAAAGAGTGTGAACAGCATTAAAAGTACTATAGGACAGTAAATATTCACTTAGAGATATGTTCTTTTCTCTGAAGGTTGGTGTTATTTTTTTTTTTTTAATGAGGAAAAGTTATTTTGGCCAATATGTAAAAGCTAAACTATCTGGGCTTGACTCCAGACACACATAATAAGAAGCTGTGTGGGACAGACGAGAAAATGTGTGTGTGTGTGTGTGTGTGTGTGTGTGTGTGTGTGTGTGTGTGTGTTGCCTAGGCTGTCATCAAACTCATAATTCTCCTCCTTCAGGCTCCAGAGCAGTGGTTCTCAACCTTCCCAATGCTTCCACCCTTTAATACAGTTCTTCATGTCATGGTGACCTCTTAACCATAAAATTACTTTGTTGCTACTTCATACTGTAATTTTGCTACTGTTGTGAATCATAATGTAAATATCTGTATTTTCTGATAGTCTTAGGTGATCCCTGTGAATGGGTCTTTTGACCTCCAAAGGGGTTTTGACTCACAAGTTAAGAACCACTGCTCCAGAGTATTGGGATTGCAGGAATGTAGTACCACCCAGCTAGACCAGAGATATTTAACCGGAGTCATTTCCTGGGTATTGAAAATGCATTCCTTAGAGCAATGTCTTCACTTTGGTCTTTGCTTAGGCTATCTCCTCAATCGTTTGGTCTCTTCTTGGCTTCCCATCACTCTTTCCCACTGTCAATTACAGAGCACCCTTCTAGTCACTGTGATCTTTAGTGTGTCTCCTTATAATCCATTAGTTGATAATGTTCTTCCATTATCTTGGTCTCAGTTCTAATAGATCACATCCCTCCTAAACAGGTTCATTAAGCCATGCACACAAGTTTATCACATCTATGACATCCGGTCTCAATGTGGACACTGATACAAACCATGCGCATGAGTTTATCACACTCATACATTTCAGTCTCAATGTGGAAACTGATCTTGGAGAATGAACTTGGTCTTCTTGGCATACTCCCCAACCATTCTACTCAATGCTCTTCCTCTAAGGTCTCCAAACAACTTTATAGTTATGTTTTGGGGAGATATATACCTGTCCATTTATGAAATGGCTTTTTTCTTTATTTTTACTTACTCACACATAAAAATCAATTATTTAATTACAAAAGAATTTAATGGGGCTACACAAAATGGGAGCTATTGGACAATAATACCTAGGAATTACCAGAGAGTAAGCTTCTGTGCAGAGAACTGAGAGAAGCATAATGACCTAGGTTTAAAAAGTACTTTCAGGGTTGGGGATTTAGCTCAGTGGTAGAATGCTTGCCTAGAAAGCACAAAGGCCCTGGGTTTGGTCCTCAGCTCCGGGAAAGGGGAAAAAAATGCTTTCAGGCTGGAGTGATGGCTCAGTGGTTAAGAGCACTGACTGCTCTTCCAGAGGTCCTGAGTTCAATTCCCAGCAACCACATGGTGGCTCACAACCATTTGTAATGAGATCTGGTGCCCTCTTCTGACCTGCAGGGACACATGCAGGCAGAATATTGTACACATACTAAATAAATAAATAAATCTTAAAAAAAAAAAAAAGTACTTTCCTTTCTTTCTTTCCTTCTTTCTTCTTTTCTTTCTTCCTTCCTTCCATCCTTCCTTCCTTCCTTCCTTTCTTTTTTTTTTCTGTTTTTTCAAGACAGGGTTTCTCTGTGTAGTTTTGGTACCTGTCCTGGATCTCGCTCTGTAGACCAGGCTGGCCTCGAACTCACAGAGATCCACTTGGCTCTGCTTCCCGAGTACTGGGATGAAAGGTGTGTGCCACCATCGCCCGCTATTAAAGGAACAACTGTAGCTATTAAATCCAGAAGGACAAAGGTCACCAAGATTCGAATGATTAGAGCAAAGAGGGAGAGCAAGATAGGACAAAAACCCTTAAACAAGAAAGTCCTCAACAGCACAAGGCAAGTAAATCTCAAGTTGTACAGCTGAGTTAAGCCTGCAGCACATCCTACTCAGAGGACGAGGCTGGAGCAGCTCAAATCCGGGAAATAAATGAAACCTCTGCAAAATGTGAGTCAGCAGCACCAGAATAAGCTTAGGTTAGGATCCAGGAAGCAGAGAGAGATGCTTAAGAAACACAGCACAGTTATGGTCAGGCTATGCTTATCAAAAGGCCATGGACAATGCCAGCCCCAGGCTACCACATCCAATGGTGTAAAGTTGAGTACAGTTTCTTCTACTAAAGTATAGTAGAATGTCAGGAGGAGTCATTTTATGGTTACATTTTTTCTTTTTCCTTGTTTTTAGAACAGTAGCATTTGGTTTTATCTTAGGTCCCTGGGCAATCTAGTCTCAGGTTCTTGAACACCCAAGCAGAGTTGGATATGGGTTCCATTTCAAGGAATGGACCTTAAATAAAATTGTGTATTGGTTGTCTACTCTCACAAGCTTTGTGCCACCATTGCCTTAGCTTGCAGAGTACCTTCCTGTACCAAAGATGATAGAATGTAGGAGTGAAGGCTCTCTATAGGCACCAGCTTGGTTTCTCCATGTTCAATAAATTGTGTGGGTATTGTCTTTAGCAACAGGGCCTTGCTCTCAGTCTGTACAGAACAACATATAGTCATTGCAAAAGCCTGGGTTGTTTGGGGATTCTCTGGCCAGCAACTCAATTAGATGTAACCCAATCCTGAGACTGGAAGCTTTATTAGGTGGTAAGAGATGTTTAATTGGAGCTTTGTCTCCCCCATTATTTGATTATTTTATTTAGATCACCTTTATGTACATATACATTTTAGAAGGCTTCTATTAAATTAGGTTTTCATGTTATACCACAAATGCCCCTTAATTTTAGCTGCTGTGTGGGGCCCAGAGAGGCTTCCTATAAGACCTTACTCAAGATCAGAGAATCTGAGTTTGCATTACCCAATAGGGCTGCATAATGGGACAATTTAGCTACAGGCATGGTTACCAGGTGTTTTCAAGGGTCTACATTTGGCTGAACTTTGTGCTTTGAACTTGAAAGTGAGAGGTCTTTTGCCTCACCCCTTGACATTGTATGAAAAGACCTTTGGAATAAACCTCAAGGCGCCTGGGTATTGATCCAGGGCCTTCCTGAAGCTATCATCTGTCTCTGTCTTTCTTATTACCTCTTTCCATCTTTCTATCTATCATCTCCTCATTCCTCTCTTCTCCTCCCAAAAACTTTTCAACAGGTCAGAACTGGACTCCGGCAAACTCCCACACTATCAAATAAAGACTGTTTTAAATAAGACACTAGTCTGCTTGCTGTTTTGTGGCAATGGATAGCAATAATATATTTCCTTCTTCAGAGGAGGGGTGGGAATTCCAGGGGGAAAATTAGTGAAAATCTTAAAATTGAAATATTTTTATTATTATGGAGATTGCTAATTAAACTTTAAACACTCCCACAGTCACAAGAAATGACCACAATATTTGAAATACTTATTGCATAGCTCATGTCTATATGCAAAGAGTGAAGCCCTTCCCTCTGTATGATAATTGGATGAGCTTCAAAAGAGGAGGAACTTCTAGGTAAACAAAGAAACTGGTTAGCATCTGAAGTTTCACCCCCGGGATTGAGAAACAAAAAGTCTGAAAATTGAAAGATGCTGTATCAGTGACTGAAATTAGGACAATTTCTTAAGGCAAAGAAGGTGATGAGCTGGTATAACCAGAAGCACCATGCAAGCCAGATGGAAAGAGTAGGGATGGCCCAGCACACAGTGTTATAAATGTACATACACACATGTGTACGCGATAAGTAGTTCAAATAAAAATAGAGATATTGTGAGCTCCATGTATAACTCATGAATAATTTGGCAGATAATGAGGCAGTTAGCCATTTCAGTCACCTTCCCTCTACCTTCCACAAGGAAAGACATTCAGTGGAAAATACACAGTTCTGTTGGTGGAAGAAGATAGGACTTTACAAGCCTGTCTTTGAAGATCACACTTTCTCAAGAAAAGTCAGTGCTAAATCTTAATCAGGATGCTCTTCCTCCTTGCAATCTTCTCTGGTTCCTACATCTTCATCTGTGATCCAGACCTGTGGAAATAGGGACAGAGGTCTCTCAGTGTCTGCCTCAGCAGAAGCTGTGAAGGATGTGAAGCAAAGGATGAAGCTGCTGGATTCCAGAAGTCTCCATATTGTGCCCCCTTCTCCCTTGAAGAGTCTATGTTTTCTGGGGTGGCTGGTAGGGTGTGTCATTCAAACAGAACTCAGGGCAATCTGAGGTTCCCAAGCCCCTGAATGACTTCCTGGTAATCCAGAATGGCTTGGAATTCATGGCAATCTCCTTCCTTAGCCTCTAAGGGCTGAGATTGGAGTATATGCCACTATGAATGGTGGAAAAAAATCTCTTCCTGACACTTTTACACACCCACAGAGCACCCCCTTAGAGACTTTCTTCTGTTTCCAAAGGCTCGAGGGATTCAGTGAAGAAGTTAGTAAAAGATGGAAGCTGTAGTGTCAGACCTGAGATTGTTCTGTCTAACATCCCCTCCTCCTGTTCTCTCTCATTACAGCTTGTTGTACCAAGTACAACAGTGTCATTTTGGGTTATCCTGGTTGAGAACTCAGTGGTAGAATTCTTGCCTATCATGCACCAAGTCCTAGGTTCAGGTGGACCAACCAATTCTCTGAGTTATACCTGAAAAGAACCTGTGGGCTTTTTTATAAGCCTTCTTCATGTCATTTACTTTGGCCAAAAGAAGTTTATAAAAATTTGGTACATGATTCTAGGAAGATAGCAGGGAATAGAGACCCTGGGGAACAGAGCTCCTGATGCTGGGTAATAGAGTAGCAAATACCTTGTTTACTTTTTCCTCCAGTCTCAGTTATCCAAAACTAGCAACTAAGAGCTGTTAATGGCTTATCACCACCATCTGGGATTTCTGGGAAAATGCCAGTTTTCTGTTATCTGTTGAGTTGCTTCCCCTCATCACAATTTAAAATTTTTAGCCGTTTTGTCTTCCAAAGTGTATCTATCTAACTACCATATACTTCCCAAAGTAGTACAATATTGCTGAAGAACTATTTTCAGCTATTTGCCTTGGAAAACATATCCACTGCATCAATTCTGACAGAAAGATTATGTTCATAGAGGCAGTGATAATGATATTAAGTAAATATGGAAAATGTAGCATGATGATTATGTCTATCAATCATTAAATACTTGTGAACAAAATCTCCTTCTATTTGAACACTCCATCTGTAGAGTTCTTAAATTCAGTTTTAACATTTGTTCTTAAGTGGGTAATAGCAGTTGCTTCTGATTGTGAATTCAATGGATGCCACCCGTTGCCCATACTCTGTAGCCCTATTGTCATAGGCAAGGACATCATACAGACTAGACTAGCCGTGAACTCTAGCTCAGCTCTGTGGCTCCCATTCTCCTTTCCCATCCATTGTCTAATGTTGCTCTGCTCATGATACTTAGACCTTCGTTATCCATCAGGTTGGGAGAAACAGCTAGCAGCACTGATGATGCCCAGCCAGCCATACCATTCATGTGTCCATGTTTTACTCCACTGTAGACAGCCCCCCCCCCCTCTCTCTCTCTCTCTCTCTCTCTCTCTCTCTCTCTCTCTCCCTTCCCTCCCCTTGGGTTTCCATGTTCTCCCTCTCTAGTTAAGGCCCTCCCGTGCTACTTATGTTGTCCACACAGAAGAGTCCCCCTGGCTCCCTGGTTATCCACAGCAGATATTTGATTTCTTTTTATTTTTTATATTAACCTTTTGTTACTTTCTAGGATTACTATATTACTATAAAGTTGATGCTTTGTAACGGAAAACAAATTCCCTTACTGGCTAGAAACCAAGAGTCTAGAGTTCCTAGAAAGCTTAGGTACTGGTAGGTACTAGTAAGTTCATGAGGCTCTGAGGGGACTGAAAAGGAGTATTTCTCAGCCACTTCCAGTTCTGGGGCCTTCAGGCATTCCTTGGATTGTGGCAGCATCATACATAGGTTGACATGCTCAAATGGTCTTATTGTGGTGTGATTTCTTTCCTATGCATGTCGCTTATAAAAACACACGTTATTTGGTTTAGTACTAAACTGGATAATCCATAATCATTTTATCTTGAGATCCATATGGTCAAATTCAAGGTTCCAGGACACAGTGTGCTTTTTGGTGATGGTACTATTCACCCTTCTACAAACTTCCAGCAAGGTGAAAGGGTTTCCCAGAGAAGTGTTATCTGTTCAGGGTGCAACTTTTGTGGTTTTGCACACACCTGTCTCCTCACAGAGCATTCATCCCTGCAGCTCACAGAGCAGAATAAAGGTTCCTTCCAGCTGTTCCAGCTGAGCATTGACTGAGCTCATCTCCCTCCACTTTATTCACAATAGCATGGAAATGAAGAGTGTATATGAAACACAATAGCATTTTACTCAGCAGTTGAGAAAAATGAAATTATGAAAATTTCAGGAAACTGGAAGGAACTGAAAAGGATTCAATTAAGTGAGGTGACCCAGTACCAGAGAGAAAAAAAGAACCTGTGTTCCTCTCCTATACAGATGTTAATGTTTAACAGTTGTACTGCTTAAATGTGGGTTTGTCAGGGTGGGTACAGGCTATGTCAAAACATGAGAGACCATGAGAGGGAAATTCAAGAGATGTTCACAAAGGAGAGAAGGAACAAATTCTGCAACATGAGAACAGAAAGGAAGCTATTGATGGGGGTCACCAGGGAGGTGTGGGGGTGGAGACACACACTGCAGAAGAAAACAGAATGAAATGCCATAATGAATGTTAATTCTTTGTGGGCTAATAAAAATAATTATATAGACATACACAATTTTTTTTAAAAAAAATGGAAAACAGAAAGGAGCAAGGCATAAAGGTACCAGGCTTTCATGAAGTATGATATAGACTGTAGGATTGTGTGGAGACAGCATTTATGCTTGGCTACTGTGGTGTTGGTCATAAATGGGGTGCCTTTGCTTTGCCCATTAGAGAGGGCCAATCTCCTCCTGGGGAATGGACGTGCATGTGGAGGAAAGTAAAAGAATAATGACAGGACTCAGATGCTGGTTGAAATTGCTTTTCCCTTTTCATAATGTCTTTCCCTTAAACTTAATTGTATAGAAAACCAATATCCAAACTTTAATCATCAGAAATAGCACATATCTTGCAGAATAATCAATCAATAGGTAAGGAGGCACCAAACTGTACAGATGTGTGATATGAAGTTCACCACAAGGAAAAACAGCTCATAGTGAGGCTGTGCTCAAATACAGCAAAACCTAACACTTGCTGTGTTTTCTTTTCATTCTGTTTACACAAATATGACCATAATATTGTTCTTATATATGCTGTATCCCACAATCTACAGTCTTCTCTCCCAGATTGCCTCTCCTACTCAGCATGGTTTCTAAATTCAGTTTAGTATTCCATCTATTTTCACTTATATGTAGGGAAACAGACTATCACCTGACCTCTTCGCAGAGTGCTAGCTAGATGTCACCTGACCCTCCTCTGCAGAGTGTTGGATGTCGCCTCACCTCCTCTGCAGAGTGTTGGATGTCGCCTCACCTCCTCTGCAGAGTGTTGGGTCTGGAGCTCATTGCTGGGCATCCACTTCCCAGAGCAGCATGAAACTATGTACCAAAGTACTTAGGACAGTACCCAGTCTAAGGAAGTGCTTAGTTAGTGTCAGCTCAGTATTACTAGCGAGTGCTTTGATCTGTTTTGCCTTGTAGGAATGCACAGAAACAACCAGATCTTTTAAAAGTTCTCATTTATTCAAAACTAAACATTTACTCTTTAGGTATCAGAAACACTCATGAGAAACAAGGTTATTTTTAACCTGTAGCATATCACACATCCACACCTATACCTACAACACACTCCCACCCCCACAAAACACTCCCAAACACACAACACATAATCATACCCACAACACAATCCCACTCCCACAACATACTACCATACCCACGAAAGCACACATTCATACTACATTCCCACACCTATATGCACAACAGACAGCCACATTCACAACACATTTCTACACCTACAAAACACACCCACAATACACATCCACACCAACACACACCCATACCTATTCCCACAACACATCCCTACACTCACAACACACACCCATACCAAACACACAACCCATATCCACACCTATAACACAATTCCACACCTATACCCATCTAAATCCACAACACACTCATACCCTGTAGCAGAATCTTAAAGGTTCTTATTAATAAAATCAAACCTGAGTTTGGTTACTGGGGTGAATGCTGGAAGATCAGAGACACAGAACAAGCCACAGCTATCTCACCTTGCTAATTCCTCAGGTGATCCTGTTTCCTCAGACTGCAAGCTTCTGTGTCCTCATCCCAATGGCTCTCAGCTGAACTGTGTTGCTCCAAAGCCTGAATGTTAAACGAGCCAAATGCTTAACTACTAAATGCTTAACTAACTCTGGTTTTCACGTCTTATATATCTTTCTACTTTCTGCATCACTCCCTGGGATTAAAGGCTGAGTTTCTGGGATTAAAGGCTGAGTTTCTGGGATTAAAGGCGTGGGTCACCATGTTTAGCTGTTTCTAAAGTGGCCTTGAACACACAGAGACCCACCTGGCTCTGCCTCCCAAGTGCTGGGATTAAAGGCATGCACCACCACCACCCAACTTCTGCTATGGCTTACTCTTCCCATTTTCTAGCCACCATGTGTGGCTCTGTATCTAGTGGCTGTCTGTTCTCTGCCCCCAGATATGTTTATTTTGGGGAACACATAATATTTTGGGGAACACAATACCACCACAATACCCATACTACATCTACACATACAATACACACACATACCATATACATATGCACACACACATTCACACACATACATCAATTCCCTTGTAAATGACTGTTGGGCTCAGCAGGTATCACTGTTGGGATTGTGTTCTGTCAAAGAAGAAAACATTGATTGTATTTTAAGCTTCTGTAAGTTCTGGTTTTGTTAGTCTTCCTGTATCCATGTTACTCAACAGTGATTATTAAATAAAAGATTCTTTCTAAATATATATATATATATATATATATATATATATATATATATATATGTTTAGAATAATATATTAATAATGCACATTCTTCTTAGCTACTCATTTGCAATTTGACCAAATATCACCAAGTCTTTGGTTTGAGGATTTTTTGTTTGTATTGCTTTTTTATTTGTTAATTACTTGGTTTGGGGGGTTATTTTAGGTGCCTACATAGCTTATGAAACTTCTTCATCATTTGATTTGCATGAAGTACTTCTTTATCTAAAAGTAGTAATATCAAGTTAGACACTAATCTAATGGCTCACACTTTATGTAACCAAATTTCTATAATGCTATCTCCTGCTGAGTCCATTTCTGACACCTCAAGCAGCACCAGAGTCAACCTGTTGTCCTTGTAGCCAATGTTAATGACACAAGCATATGGTGGTTATGGTCCCCAAGCTGAGAGTGGCATGTCTAAGTGGAGACATTTGACTACATCAGTCAGTGGTCTAGCAAAATCAGGATTTCTTTGTTTATTTGTTTGGCTGTTTGGTTGGTTGGCCTTTGTACCATTTTGTACAGCACATTCCTCTTTAGGTGTGTTGTGGGTATAGGTGTAGGTATGCGGTGTAAGTATGGGTAGATATCACACTTTATGTGAAACTAAAAATCTTTTCATTACTAGCAAGCTTTTCTTTTATCAATGATGTCATACCCACAGAAATCACATGGGCACTGTGCTGTGGATATCGCTCTGTACAAATAAAATGCTGATTGGCCAGTGGCCAGGCAGGAAGTATAGGTGGGACAAGAGAGAAGAGAATTCTGGGAAGTAGAAGGCTGGGGAGACACTGCCAGCCGCCGCCATGAAAAGCAACATGTAAAGACACCGGTAAGCCACAAACCATGTGGCAAAGTATAGACTAACAGAAATGGGTTAATTTAAGATAGAAAAAGTAGATAACAAGAAGCCTGCCACAGCCATACAGTTTGTAAGCAATGTAAGTTTCTGTGTGCTTTCTTGGTTGGGTCTGAGCGACTGTGGGATTGGCGGGTGAGAGAGATTTGTCCTGACTGGGCCAGGCAGGAAAACTCTAACTACAAATGGCGCCCAACGTGTTGGCAAGAGTTTCCACCTAAAACCTGAGAAAAAAGATTCTAAAACGGAGCTAAAAACAGCTTCCTAGTTGTCTCTCTCAAGTTAGCGGCAGCCTGCAGGTTTGAGCTACTATGGCGGGTTCCTGGCGTGTGCGTCTGACCTGCAGTGTGGCTGGAATGAAGAATCTACAAGCGGCACTTTACTCTGCTGCGTGGTAGATTTAGCCTTTGCTAGTTTAAAAAAAAAGTTTCTGGGCTATGTGCTGCTTTGATAGAACTGCTTCTGATAGTTGATGGTACACATGGCTCCAGACCCAGAGCTGGCGGTAAACTGTACCACCGCCATGTTGGGAAGCTGAGGTGGGCGGAGCCAGCAGCCACAGAGGCGTTTCAGTCTTACAAAGATGGATATTACACAGAGAATCTGGTTTGTCTTGTCTTTGAGATTTTTAACTGCAGAAAAAGATTTGATCATAAAAGCTGTTGAGTTAGACAAATATGTAAATTTTAAAGGTACCTTGACTTCAAATTTTGGATATAAGGATATGTTGCTTTGGAAAAGAGTCTCTGCTTTTGTTTCCACAGAAAGCCAGAGACTGTGGATTTGTTCCAGATTAAGATACATCAGGTTTGATCAGCCAAGACCACCTGAAAGGTCTCCAATGACACCATGGCCCAGATGATCCAACATCCAGAATAGTTTCAAGACAACTGGCTCAGAGGTTCACCCTAATGGACTACTCTATAATCCTAAAATTTTCTTTGTGTCCCCATAAGATACAGCGCCCCCCTCCAGCAGGAAGTAGTAAGAGAAACTACGCCCACATTCCCAAAATTATCAAGCTGGCTTTGGAGATGGAATTGGCTCACTCCTTCTCTAAACCCAGACATATTGCTAAAAGAAAAGGTTAAGAGATTCTTGTGTCCCAAATCAGAAGAGCCCTCTGGTGTGGGACAGAGAAAAACAAATTTTTTTTTAAAGCAGGTTAATTATAAATGCGATCTCTTTCTAAAGAAGAAAAGGGGATATGATATAGATATAATAGGATGAAAGGGTAGATTAAGGAAGGAACTTACTTCTAAAGAGCAACAACTTGTTTAAAATGTTTTACATTGGTATAGATTTTAGTCTATTGATAGAAACTTAAAGTTAATTTTGTTATACTGTGTGTATATTTCTACTCTTGTTTAAGGTATTATGTTTGTATAGCTCATTTAAAATTGTAATGGATAATTAAAAATAGATTAATAATTAATCATCTGTGATAATCATACTCATAGCCATGTTAGTTAAGTCTTCTGGGTATACATAGAGATATTTCAGATAGATAGGTAATCTTCAAATACTTCAAAGACCTTCAGAATATGGCAATTAAACTATTTTTAAAATTTAGACTTTCTGGACAGTGAGACATGTCTGCTCCTGGCAGCACCG
The DNA here is from genome assembly GCF_903995425.1 of Onychomys torridus. Taxonomy (NCBI): domain Eukaryota; kingdom Metazoa; phylum Chordata; class Mammalia; order Rodentia; family Cricetidae; genus Onychomys; species Onychomys torridus. Next base: position 16,750,604 of record NC_050451.1, read on the forward strand.
ATTTACTTCAGAGACGAGGATGGGCATTGAAGACACTTCATATCTTATCTTCACCTTGGCAAAAATAGCCATTTGGGCAAGAAACTGTTCTTGCCAGGACTGCTCGATCAACTGGACATGCAGGACCCATAGAAAGATGACCACTAAACTTTGCTTGACAAAATGGTCCTTCAGGTTCCTGCTTCGCAGAGGAAACTGCCAGACATTCTACAGGACACTGAGAGAAGTGACCAAGAGACTCTAGCCCTGTGGGCTGAAGACAGATGCCCCAACTTTACAAAGGAACATTAGGTGACTGTCCAGACTGCCAGCTGTCTCTGTCTACCCTGCAAGACTCCCGAAAGTTGCTTGCATCCTTCTCCCAGTCCTCAGGTAATATTATGTCCTTCTGAGGTCTTTGATGTGGTTGAAGACTAGATAGTTATAATTTTGCTCAGTTATGATACAAGGTAAGTTAGATATAAAACCTTAGACTCACAAATATAAGATAGATAGGATATCTTCTTTAATATTGTAACTGTAATTCTTGCTTGATAATTGTTTTGTTATATGTAATTGTACTATGTAAAAGTTAAAACCTTCCTTGAAAAAAAAAAGAAAGGGGAAGGCTGTGGATACGCTCTGTACAAATAAATCTGATTGGGCCAGTGGCCAGGCGAGAGTATAGGTGGGACAAAGAGAAGAGATTGCTGAAGTAGAAGGCTGGGAGACACGCAGCCGCCCCATGAAAAAGCAAACATGTAGAGACACCGGTAAGCCACAACAAGTGGCAAAGTATGACATACAGAAAGGGTTATTTAGAAGAAATAGATAACAAAAGCCTGCCACAGCCATACAGTTTGTAAGCATGTCAGATTTCTGTGTCTGGTTGGAGTCTGAGCGACTGTTGGGATGGCGGGGTTGAAGAGATTTGTCCTGACTGGGCCAGGCAGGAAAACTCTAACTACAGCACTGGGCTAGGAAGATTTCCTTAGGGGTGGTTTGGTGGCATAGTGGTGAGCATAGCTTTCCAATAAAGGCAGATATTGAATACACTGAGGTTGGCACATGGGGAGGAGTTAGACATATTTCCTTGTGCTGCCATATACTGGGGCTCACATTAGCAAATATCTGTTCTCTCAGTTCTCACCACACCTACAGAACCATATTTCCTGTGGAAGCAAGGAGGCAGGTTCTCACCTCCCTGCTTCCTCAGCTTGAGGCTGAGCAGCTCAGGTTTATGCCTCCATTTACAGGACTTATTCTTCAGCAACCACACATATCTCCTTTGTGCTCATCTTGCAGACACACAGCTCAAGAAGGATGATGCCATCTTCAAACTCACAACATCATCTAAAAAGACTCTTTCTGTGAAGAATGCCACATCCCCCAGTTTTGGGTTAGGATATGGACAATATGTGGTCGGATGTCATGGTCCACCCACTACAGTGAGATATATGATAAAGAGCAGCCACATAAAATGAAAGGGGCTCTACATGGACCTGTGTAAGAGGACATGGTACCATATGACTTGCAGTATGCAACTCAGTGGGAAATAGGAAAGCTTAGGGGAAAGTCTACCCAGCTCTAGTTCTCTTCCAGAACATCTGCACAGATAGGCTCTTAAATTATGCCTTTTATAGGAAACTATAAATTATCTGTGAGATCTGATCTTAATCTAGAAGTTACTAGGTTCTTTAAAGTCATTGTTTTATGTGAACAGTCTTCCAGAAAAACACATATTAAGCATGTAAAGAACCTGCACATATTTATTAATTCATGTCCAAAGTTAAAGAATAGATCATATAATCATAATTTTGAAAACTATCTGAAGAAAAAAGAGCTGACCTTTGCAATTGCACTGAGAGAAAATCCTTCAAAGGACACTACCTACAAGATTTGCATGTAAAGTGTGTAGATTAAGTCTCTCAAATTCTTCCTCTCCCATCTTCCCCCAAGCTCCAGTTGTGATGCTGGACCAAAGATTTTCATGGGTCATGTTATCTTTGATTTCTGTTGGTGTCTATAACAGGAAGAGAAGAAACAGCTTCCCAAAGTCCTTCCTGTTTACTTCTGTTGTGCAATCTGTATGGTTTCCCAGCAAACCCTCCAGGCACCAGGACCAGCAAGGCAGGGCTTTCCCCCTGACACGAAGACCCTACACAAAGGAGCCCTCATCAGTGCTCAAGTCATGTAGAGGGTCCTCCTCAATAGTTAAGTGATACATGCCACTTTGTTCATCCACTTCTCTGAATTATTCATCAATTTTTGCATTGAATTTTCTGCATTAAAATAATAGACATATCCTGTGTCTTCATGGTTGAATTCTAACAGAATCAATCATCAGTCATTCTTAAATACCCATTGTTCAATAAGCATGAACAGAAGCCATGTGTGTTTGTATGTCTTGTGTCTGTGTATGTGTGTGTATGTGTGTGTGTGTAGCAGTATGGTCACTGAACAAAGTTGAAAATGAGTGCTAAACCAGAAATTCTCCCAGCAACTAACCTGAGTGCCTCATCTCTCTGTCTCTGTCTCTCTCTTCCTCTCCCTCTCTCCCCACTTCTCCCTTTCTTCCTTCCTTCTTCTCTTCTTCCTTTTTCTTTCCCTCTTTCTCCCTCTCTTCTTCCCACTCCTTTCTTCTCTTCCTTCTCTCTTTCACATACATTGACAAAATAATGGTTAAAAATATTCTTTTATCACTCTGGTTCTTTTTCGTCCTCTACTTCTCAGTCCTCTCAAACTGTGTTTTCTCCCCCACAACACTAACATATACAATTTACCACAATGCTATTCTGATCTTTACCCGTTTCTTCAGTTGACATTTAAGATTTTTACTTTAAATCTGAAGGTTCAATTTGTTAGCTCATTTATCTTCTTTTTCCTACTAGATGAAAAGCAATTCTACTAAGTGCCCACAGATACCTCTGGGAGACCTGACCTTCTATATCTCCAACTCTGCAGTCAGACTTTTCCAAAGATATCTAAACAGACGCCACAATCAATCTCTTTTGAAGCCAGTACCTCATCTGTAAGGCAGCTCCCTCACTGCTGCTCCACAGATGTGCACTCTTGCTGGAGATAAATTAGTTTGTTGAGAATGATTACTAACCCCACATTCACAGATTTCAGAAATTCTCAGTTATTAAAGCTGCTGCTGAGATGGAACACAGAAATAAATTTTATTTATTTACTAAAGGGAAATGAGATATTTCCAAATTAATTATGGGATAAAAATAATATTAAGTAGAGAGTCAAGACCTTCAGAATAGCAGAATGAGAAAGTCAGTAGAGGCTCCCAGGCAAACAATTTTACTGAAGCCAATTGTAGAAACTTATGTCTGTAATCCCAGCACTCACAAAGCTCAGGCAAGAGAGCCTGAACTAAAGGCTAGCTGAGCTGTACAAGTGCAGGACATCTAAAAATATATTCACAACTTCTTTTCATATAGGAAGTTTTACATAATACTCGAGAGATGTGTGTGTGTGTGTGAAATAGATATACAAATCAAACATTTACTGATAACAAATAATTAAGAAAATATTTAAAACAACTTTTGGCATCATAATTTTTTCATTTGTTAATGATTAAAGCAAATTATTACATCAATGAAATGGGTGTAGTTATTTATACATAAAGAATTACATATTAGCTGAACATTTGACAATGTGGAGCAGGCACAGAGCATATTTTTGACATTTTTCAGAGTTGGTAGATATTTTATAATCATCAATACTGAGAACATTACTTATTGCATAAACACATAATACAAAATGGCAGAAGTATGTTCAAGGCCATTTCAGAAATTTTTGCAATTTATGTCCTAATCTCAAACCAAAGGTCACTGCTGATTATAATGAGATTAGGGTTATCAATCAAATAGTTATTACAATATCAAATGTTCTGTGTGGGAAGATGGCTCAGTAAACAAGAGCCCCTACTGTGAAATCAAGAGGATCAGAGTTCAAATCTCTTGCTCTCACATAGAAGATTGGCATGGCCAGGTGAACGTAAAAACACAGTGCTGGAGGGCAGAAAGGGGTGAGTCCAGAGCTTGCTGGCCTGCCAGCTTAACCGAAATAGTGAGATTCAGTCACAGAGAGGTACATTTTCTCAAAACAATGAAAGTGGGAATAGTCTAGTCTCTACTGGTAAGCACAGGAACACAGAGAACTGTATACAAACATGTAGATACCACCCACAAAAAACACACACACACACACACACAAATGAATAAATAATTAATAAATAAAATCAAACAATACAATCATAAAATATGCCAATTTGATATACTATGAAAAATGATGGGAGAAAGGTATTAAAGGGCTTTGTTTAATGGCATAGTTAAACCATTTTGCTTCTCCATGAGAAGTAAAATTTTGTATGTACAGCACAAATACTGCAGTTCATAACACCCAATACTGATATCAAATCTAAGCTGAGATTTTTTCAGGCAACAGTCACTCCCATTACTTGGCTTCACAGCATGCTCAGGGCCAAGTGTGCTAGTTGCATGTTCATAATCAAGGCTATCTTGAGGTAATGTGATGTGACATGGGCTACTGCCAGAAACACCTTAGATTCATCAGAGGTTGGATTTTAAATTGTTATGTTCATTGTGCATTCAGAAACCTTTTACTACTGCCAAAGGTTCTGTGACTCCCACATTTAGTTTCGTCACAAACAACAGTTTAAGAAGCTGTGTCACAGTGAGTTTATAGCCATGCAAGCAATAAGAAGATTTTAGTCTTAAACAAATCATATTTTTAACAATCCATCTTGGCTCTCTTCCAACTACTTTGAGGAATGTGTCAAATGGAGACACATTCAATCATGAAAACCTACTAAATGTTGGTGAAAATAGCGGCAGCCTACGGCAGTTAAATCTTGCCTATCTGTTGCATGCTTTCACTCCAGTTCTGTTAGAGGCCTTTCCCTGGACCTCAACTGCAGGTGAGACCAAAGAAGAAAATGAATTAATTCAGCCAAGTAACTGAACAAATAACAAAACTAAAGAAATGAGTCAGGGCATTGGTGTCTAAAATCCCTGCAATGTATTTCCTAAAGTTGTCTACTTTTCAACCAAAAAAATTGAAATTTACCTAGAAACAGAAAAGTATAAGTTACACACAAGGCTGAATCAGGCAAGAAAAATGCTTTTGAAGAGGTCTGCATGATGACTTTTAAAAAGGCATTTTAAGGATGTATAATTAAGGAAGCAATGCTTATGTGAAAATATCATTATCACCTCTCATCAAATGAAGTAAATAAAAATATAAAATTTATGAAAAGAACCACATTAAAGGATAGCTAGCAACATGGATGTTTGAAAAAGCCTTAAGGGATTACATTATCTTTTCTAAAATTACTTAATATATCTTAAATGAAGTGATGCCACCAGAGCCAATATTATGCTCCCTTGGAGAGCTATCAACCATCTAACAAAATACCCAGCTCCAGGGATGAGAAACCTCCTTTCAAGTTGTTGGTTAGGGAAACAAGAGAACAATATAAGCCATTGCTGTTTCCCTTGGTTTCCTTCAGTGGTTGAAGGTAAATCCCTTTTGCTGAAGATAACAAGCACCTTGAACATAGGACTTGAGATTCAAGCTGGGTCTCACTTGAAAGCCTCCTACTTGAAGAAGAGCTTTCATGGAACCAAAAAGGTGCTATTCAAGTAGCCAAGGGTGGGAAGTAATCAATAATTCTTCCTAGTTGTGACACCTCTGAACCATAGCAATGACCAGTCCTACAAGATAATTCTACAGGTGCAACAGTGATACTCACAACTTGGCTGCAACTGTTAGCTGTCAAATCGGATTTAAGGCCCAATCAATGGGATGGAAACAATGTCTGGTACTGGAAACCTAGCCAACTATCTGTAGCTGAAGTTTTCCTGTGTCCACCCAGCTCCTGCAGGTGCTCAGACCCAAGCAAACACACAGAGACTTATATTACTTATAAACTATATGGCTGCGGCAGGCTTCTTGCTATCTAGTTCTTGTATATTATATTAACCCATTTCTATTAATCTATAAGTTGCCATGTGGCTTATGGCTTACTGGTACTTTTACATCTTGCTTCCTCTGTGTCTGGCTGATTACTCCTGACTCAGCCTTTCTGTTCCCAGAATTCTCCTCTCTGCTTATATTGCCTATACTATACTTCCTGCCTGGCTACTGGCCAATCAGCGTTTTATTTATCAATCAGAGCAACACATTCACATACAGAACATATCCACAGCAACTATCCAGGGCTAGTGAGGTCATAAATCATAGAGGAGAGCTTACTGCTACTGCTTTAGTAGCGTAACTCCTCACTGTGTTCTAAACACTCACCCTTATACCCACAGGTAAGTGTAGCTCCCACCTTTTGTAACATGAATCTTAAAGAGTCTTATTAATAAAACTCAAACCTGAGGCCAGTTATTGGGGTGATTGCTGGAAGATCAGAGAAGCAGAACAAGCCACAGTTTTCCCATCCTCACCAGTTCCTCAGCTGGTCTTGTTTCCTCAGACTGCAAGCTTCTGAATCCTCATCCCAATGGCCTTCAGCTGAACTGTGCTCCAAAGCTTAACTAACTACATGCTTTTTTCTCTTTAGTTCCTGGTCCTCATGCCTCATATACCTTTTTCTTTCTGCCCCCACTCCCTGGGATTAAAGGCGTGGGTCACCATGCTTAGCTGTTTCTAAAGTGGCCTTGAACTCAGAGATCTGGCTAGCTCTGCCTCCCAAGTGCTGGGATTAAAGGTGTGTACCACCACCACCCAACTTCTGTTATGGCTTACTCTTCCCATTTACTAGCCACCATTTCTGGCTCTGTTCTAGTGGCTGTCTGTTCTCTGACCCCAGATATGTTTATTTCGGGGAACACACAATATTTCAGGGAACACAATACCCACCACATTTCCCCTGTTTTTGTCTAAAATTTAAAAAAGGTTATAACTAATACAAGAAAAATCATATCCAATATACACAGTCAAGATTACATTAATGATGTCTAGTCCATTTACATTTGACAGACTCAGGTGAAAAACTCCATTATCTATAATAATGTCCAGTCCAGTAACATTTGATAAACTCAGACAAAAATTTTTCATTACTTATCCTATCTTTTCTTTTTATAATAGATTCAGTAGTCTACCTTTTGTCATTTTTATATCTTCTCCTTTTTCTTTTTAGAGTAGATTCAGTGATCTACCCATTTATCCTATTATTTCTTTATCTTTTTTCTCAGGGTAGATTTAGTGATCTACCTCATATCTATTTTCTCTTTTTCCTTTTCTTTTTTTAACAAAACCTCTGAATCTAATCTTCATGTTCAGCTTTTTCCCTGACCATTAACAATTAACAACTTGTAACCAATCATCATAAACAATGACAATATCCAAAACTCATTAAACGACCGAAAACCTCCCATCCCACCTTTTGGGGATGTGGGCGTCATCCTCTTAAAATTACTTCCATCTTTAGAGGATCCTGAAAAGAAAATTTTTGGGTTAATTGTCAAGTCCTATATCATTTGTCCCACCGCTGCATAATGAGAAAGTGCAGGGCTTGTTTTAAGTCCTTGTTTAAGTAGTCTGTCAGGCTGGATCATCTCAGCCAGTCATCTCGAAATTGTCCTGAGCAGTTTGTAGTCCAGAGTCAATCTTTCCATGGCACTAATGGCTTTACCATAGTCCATGTGGCATCATCATTGTGGAGTTCCATCATCCTTTTGAAGATTTCAAAGTCACTGTTAGGCATGATCATGGTTCCCTTTAGGTTTTTTTTTTTTTTTTTTTTTTTTTTTTTTTTGTGGGTGCTTTCTCTGTGGTTTGGAGCAATCACAATCTCGTGTCTGTCTGTCTTTCAGGACCATGAACGTTCTTCCCTAGAAGAGAAAATCTTCACAGCAATTTCTCCCCACCATTTTTTTTGCCAACCTTTTCCAAACTGACCTTTGCCGATGCTTTCTTGTAACACGCTGGTCCTGGCAATTCTTCTCTGAACAAGCAGCAGTAAATTCTTTGTTCCAGGTAGCAGCATCACCAAAGTCACCAACACGATGAGAAGCAGCCGGCAACTCGAAGCAGCAGCCTCCATGGTCCCACCGACACTGTTTGTGTCTCTGACCTGGCCAAAGCTTCTCCTAGGCCGGCCTCAACTCTGGATCCTCCTGCCTCTGCAGGTTTTGTGTTCCCTGAAATATTGTGTGTTCCCTGAAATAAACATATCTGGGGTCAGAGAACAGACAGCCACTAGATCAAAGCCAAAAATGGTGGCTAGTAAATGGGAAGAGTAAGCCATAACAGAAGTTGGGTGGTGGTGGTACACACCTTTAATCCCAGCACTTGGGAGGCAGAGCTAGCCAGATCTCTGAGTTCAAGGCCACTTTAGAAACAGCTAAGCATGGTGACCCACGCCTTTAATCCCAGGGAGTGGGGGCAGAAAGAAAAAGGTATATGAGGCATGAGGACCAGGAACTAAAGAGAAAAAAGCATGTAGTTAGTTAAGCTTTGGAGCACAGTTCAGCTGAAGGCCATTGGGATGAGGATTCAGAAGCTTGCAGTCTGAGGAAACAAGACCAGCTGAGGAACTGGTGAGGTGAGAAAACTGTGGCTTGTTCTGCTTCTCTGATCTTCCAGCAATCACCCCAATAACTGGCCTCAGGTTTGAGTTTTATTAATAAGACTCTTTAAGATTCATGTTACATCTGGCGCCCAACGTTCGTGGTACGAATTCATGAAATAGCCTCTTGCCTGTGGCCTTGCGGGCCCAGCTCAGGCCTGAGCTACACTTGGCCGGCTGTGGTGGCACTTGCCGGTAGAATTTACTGAAGAAGGCTGGGGAGACACCGCCAGCCGCCGCCATGAGAAGCAACATGTAAAGACACTGGTAAGCCACAAGCCATGTGGCAAAGTATAGATAAGCAGAAATGGGTTAATTTAAGATAGAAAAAGTAGATAACAAGAAGCCTGCCACAGCCATACAGTTTGTAAACAATGTAAGTTTCCATGTGCTTTCTTGGTTGGGTCTGAGCGACTGTGGGACTGGCGGGTGAGAGAGATTTGCCCTGACTGGGCCAGGCAGGAAAACTCCAACTACAACCTTTCATCCAAGAAACTTCTTTTCTCAGTAGACAGAGACCATTACAAAAAGCCAAATTAGCCAAAACATAGAAAATAACTCACAACAAAACACAACTCCAATATCTAATGTTCAGGGAACACTAAAGAAGGACAGAAGGATTGTAAGAACCAGAGAAGCAGGGGATGTGTTGTAGTTTATGACTCAGAAACAACAGGGAAGATATTCCACACCCATAATCCTGCAACAATATGGCTGCCTAAATAAGGAAAACACCAATAAACAAGCTAAGGCAGAAGGGGGAAAGTTCATGAGGCCCAGCCCTAACAAAGAACGATAGGCAAATACGGAATGTTAGGAAAGAAAATTAGTCTTCCCCAGGGAAGTGGTCAGTCCTGAAATCATGTACATACAAGCACCACTAGATGGACTCATCAGATTGTATTGATGTACTTGTGCATGTATATATGTAATAAAAATAAGTAAAGAAAAAGAGAGCATGACTTTGAGAGAAAGTAAGTGGCAGATGGCAAGGTAGGCTTTGAGAGAAGAAAGAAAAGGAAAAACTTATTTAATAATATTTTAATTTTTAAAAGAATATGGAAATGTACTATTAAAAATAAATATGATTGGAAGACAGTATTTGTCACCAATAATTGCAGAAAAATCAGTGAACTTGAAAGTACACATGATCTTAAGAATGCAAAGAAATCAGGATAAAAAAAATAGAATAGTCCAAAAGCAATAAAAGATGTTATTTATCTATACAAATCAAGATGTGGTAGTATGTAGGTCTAGAAAGTGAGAAGAAAGAAATAATACTTAGAGATGATGATTAGAATTTCTCAATACTTTATTTAAAATAGCATTAACCTACATTCCTAAAAGTCAATAATTTATAATAGAGTTACAGTGAAAAAGACACATGATAGTTAAAAATGCTGAATGTAAAAGAGGAAATCTTGAAGCAGTAAGAGCAAACTGACTCAACATGCAAAAGGGAACCCCCAATAAAAATATAAGCTGACACTCTCTCAGAAATATTTGGAATGATGGGAAACACACGTTAAACCTACAAACAACAGTGAAAGGAATCAGGTGGGAAATAAGATTTACACAGCAACGTCTGAAGGCACAAGCTTGCACTCCTTTCTTCTCTCTGCTTCGCCAAAATCAAGGACTCTGTAATGAAAATAGCAATATATCATCATATTTTAGTAGAACAGCAAGAGTGAAGAATAGAGCTATATGGTAGCAGTTTCTATATTTTAGTGGAACTATATTTACATCAATCTTAAATAAAAAGTAATAGTTAACCTCTGTTATAAAATTAAGTATAACCACAATGAAAATAAGTCAAAAAGTATAATTAGAGATTTATTGATGGGAAATGAAATGTTATAAAACAGTAAACTCGAAAGAAAGATATAGTAATCCCATGGTGCAATGGTAGTGCATCTGACTCCAAAAGGACATATAAGAGACTAGAGAAGAACATAATGTATAAGACATTTGAAGGAGAAAGGAAAAACAGCAGGTGTAAACCTAACAGCATGAATCACAACATTGACATGACTCACTTAGGTCAGTAAGGATAAGCTTTCTGATTGGTTAAGAAAACAAGATCCATCCTTGAGTATCTTCCTTCAAGTGGTCCAGTGTTCTCTTGACCTGTATGCTGATCTTTCCTATTGATTTACTTTAAATACAGTTTCCTCATTACAATGGAAGAAAAAAAGAGGAAATGAGAAAAAGAGTCCACTGCACACAATAAATACAGGAGGTATGATTTAGATTCCAAGACACAAATAGGACAAAAGCTAAAGGAGAAAAGTCCATGCAAGCCACAGCCAGGAAGACTGAAGTAAATATACCAAGAGCTCAAGATGAAGAAAGATTGAGATAAGAAAGGACAGTAATGACAAAAATCCCAATTTGATGAATACTCAACAGTCATAAATAGATGGGCACCTAACGTGTCTTCTAGATAACTGAGAAATCATTACAAAACTGAGAGATTCTAAAAGAGCAATACAGAATTGGAAAATAATCACTGGCAATCTTATCCCATTTCCAAGACTGTGGAGTACCAGCAGAATGTCAAGCAAAAATGCACATACTATAAATAAATTAACGATGACTCACACATTCATGGAACTCATTCAACATCCACCAATAGAGATGATTCTCAAGAGATGTGAAGCTGCCAAGGACTCTCAGATAGTGGGACACACTGGTAAATACATGTATGTATGTATATGCACATACATAAAGCACTCAAATACATATGTAATTGCTACATAAACAGAATTTATATAACTCCATATAAATAAAGGATATGTATATATACAAGCATACATGTATATATGTACATGGAATAAACTAAAATCACTAGCTTCAATTTCTTTCCATGAAAAATGGCCCAGGTCCAGGTTAAACCAATTTGAAAAAGGGAGACCTATCATAGCAGAAGAAGGTGGGGATAAGCAGTGGAGGAATTGGGTGATGAAGATCAGAACAGAATTAAATCAACAGAAACATAAAACCAAAGATCATTCCTTGAAAGACCAATAAAATTGCCTTGAAACCATATACACACAAACAACAAAATGAACTCAACACATTGTGTCTATATATTTGTGCACACACATTCAAAGTGTGTGAGTGTGCGGGTGTGTGTATATGTGTGTGTATGTAACAATAATAAAGCAAAAGAGGTTATCAACTTTAGATGAGGGGCAAGGGACGCTCTAGAGGGAGAATATGAAGTGGAAAGTCAAATTTCAAAGAAGTAAAAAAAAAATTTTTTTGTCAATCTTTAAGGAGATTCACAAGAAGGGAGAAAACCCAAATGGGTAAATTAGGAATGAAAGATAAGTTACTAATCATTACAGAAACTGAAACTACACTATGAAGAATTTTATGTTCTACTTTTGGTTACCCCATACCAAATAATAAATACATGTAAAAATTATCTTGAAAGAATCACACCAAGTATATGGATCTTGAGGTAGAACTATTGCCAGATCGCAATGAACCACCACACTGATTTCCACAGTGGCTGTGCCAGTTTGCACTCCAGCTAACAATAATTAATTATTCACATTTCCCCGCATCCTTACTAGTTAGTATGTGCTGTCATTTGTTTTACTCATCTTGGCCATTGGGCCTAGGGTAAGATAAAAATCTCAGTTGTTTGAGTTTGTATTCCCCTAATGGCTAAGGTTGGTGAACACTTCTTTACATGTTTCTAGGGCATTTCTTTTACATCTTTTCCTGAAGGAAGATGGAGAAGTGGATCAGGGGGAGAAGGGAGGTAGGATGTTTAGGGGGCAGTGGAGGGATGGGAAACTGTGGTCACGATATGTTGTATGAAAGAAAAGTCTAAATTCAAAAGAAAAAGAAAGTAAAAAGAAATAACTTCTGAAAACATCATGAAATAAAAATGTGCAATGCAAGCTTTGAACGGTAGAGACAATTAAAAAGGACATTAAGCTATTCAATTGTCTCACTTATCCAGAGGGCCCGATCCAGCTGGGGGCTCCACAGCTGTTGGCTCACAATTCATGTGCTTCCATTCGATTGGCTATTTGTCCCTGTGCTTTTTGCAATCTTGGATTCAACAATTCACGCTCTTGCAGTCCCTCCTTCTTGACAGTTGGACACCTGGAGCTCCACCTGGGGCCTGGCTGAGGATCTCTGCATCCACTTCCATCAGTATTTGGATGAGAGTTCCAAGACAACTGCTGTGGGACCCGGACCTGTCCTTGGCGCATGAGCTGGCTGTTTGGAACCTTGGGCTTACACAGGGACGCATGCTCGGCCTGGAGGGAGGGGACAGGACCTGCCTGTACTGAATCCACCAGGTTTAGATGGGTCCCCAAGGGTATCTTGGTCCTGGAGGACATGGAAATGGAGGGGAGGGGCTGGGAGGAAGGTGGGGCTGGGGGCGGGAGGGGGGAGGACAGGGGAACCCATGGCTGATGTATAAAATTAAAACACATAATTAAAAAAAAAAACACCTTTCATTGAGTTAAAAAAAAAAGGACATTAATATTCTATGACATGATTATACTGGACCATAATTTCACATCTGAAGAAAGACAGCTACAAATTGATATGCCTTAATATGTAATTGTATCTTAATTTCAAAAACATAAAAATAATGACATAAAGACAAAAAAAATAAAAAGAAAGAAAATGCTATGTTTGGATCCTTAATCCAATGTGATGGAGATGGGGCTTTGGGAAAGTAATTAGGTCTGAACAGGTTTGATGCCCTGATGGGAAATGACAGGAAACAGATTTATGTGAGTCCACAGCAGGAAGGCATCTCTCTCCAGCCCAGAAAGAGGATATCCTCCAGAAAAGCATCTAGCGCCTTGACCCTGCACTTCCCACCTAAGGAACTGTGAACAACAAACAGCTGCTACTCCAGGCTCACAGTCCACAGCACCTGCTACAGCAGCCAAAGATGAAAGATCTTCAAGAAAAAGCTTGAGATTTTAATATACAATTAGAACTTATCCAACAGCAATAAAAATGTTTCACCATAATGTAATAATCAAAAAATTATAAAAATTAAACATATTTTTCAATGGTCAAGAGTGTGAGTAGATATGTCTCCAAAGATGATAAATGGCTATCAGGCACAGAAAAAAAATCAATGTCATTATTCATCAGTTAAATGAAAATCAAAACAATAATGAGATGCCACTTCACACTCACTAGAGCAGATGTGAAAACACAGGTAATAAATGTCTGCAACTATGTGGTAGGACTGGAAACCTCTATTTTTGTATACTGCTGGCCAGAATGTAAACTGTTGCAGAATCTCTAAAATACATCAAATGGCAATGCATCAAGGTGTAAAATAGAGCTACAATAAGTTCCCTACTAGCATAATGAAAAATACATTTTTACAAAAATTGGAGAAATAAAATGTGTTATATCCACAGCATAAAAACATTATTGGCAATAAAAAAAGAACAGAGCAGTAATACATGCTTCAAAATGAATAGACTTTGGAGACATTATGTAGAGTGAGGCAAGCAACTTGCATGAGATGTCTAAACAATCAAATCTATGACAAGGGAGGCAGAACAGTGGTTATTTGGGAGTGGGGGAAAACAGCTGCTAAGAGGTATTGTGTTTATTTAGATGTATGAACGTTTACAGGTACAATGTGGTAAAGGTGGCATGAAGCTATGTGTTAAAGGGCATGCATTTTTAGAAAGGCTGAATACGTTGCCAAAGGTCACCTTGTTTTCAAGGGATTGGGGGAATTATCTGGTTGCTTTCCACCAATTCCTGCTCTAACAGACAGGCTTGTTTACTGCTTTCTCTATAGTCCTAAGTTAAAGGAATGAATACTTTTCTGTAGCTGCCATGAGTTGTCCACATGCTTTATAGGTTTAACACAATATAAATTAAAATTCTGTTGCATTTCTACACATGAGAACTTAGGTGACTTCTTCCTTTTCTAGACTTCATGAAAAAACTTATTTTCCTGAGGCCACATGTATTTCTGTGCTTACCACCTCTTTCCATTTTAACAGCAGCAATGGCTGGTAGAGTCCTCCTCAAATTTCATCCCTTGGATATTGTTTTCTTTTGTGCCCCTCTCTTCCTCTTAGGAAGATTCATTTGTCTCTTTTGAGGCCATCTGGATAATCCCTGGTTGTATCTGATTAGCACCCTCATTCCATCTGAAATGTATTCCTTCACATTATGTAAGGCAATGTATCTCACCAGAAGGGAATTGAATATGGATTTCTCTGGGTGTCTAATCCTTCCCACTCTATGGGTTGAGCATGGCTATTCACCAGAGCAGTCTAAGGAAACCACCTACCTTTCTGCTGCCTCTTCTCACTATTCCACAGCCCTCTTGCATCTGTATTCTCATCCTCTATTAGGATTCACCTTGGGCACATGTCATATTTTGTTTCACGTTGTGGTACATTGTTTTTTTTTATCAGCAATTGTATCACAGTTTCATTTTGCCTTCCTCATTCATTTGGATTTCCACATATGCCTGGTTCAACATATAGGCCAATCTGAGCTTGATGATCCATGATGCAATACACTGTTCCAATCAGAAAATGGTGACATTTGACAGACTCCTACCCTGGCTCTTGATGCCAATGAGTAAGTACACAGGCGCATAGGGAATTCCAGGGTATTCTATTTGGACATACTCTAAAAGACGGGTTTTGAATGGGACCTAATTTTCATTTCAGGCCCTCAGCAAGTGTACATGTATGTCTTTGTTGTTGCAAGTAACAAAAGGGATGTGGCAGTCATTTTTATTTTCTTGTGGGAAAGCAATAGAAAAGTTGATCGAAAGAACACAACAGCTAGGATAGAAGTAGAACAGAAACAATGGAAGAAGGAAATATTGCAGGGTCCTTTAAAACAGATCTACTAGAATGAAACAAACTTCACAATGTCTAGGTTTTCTGTATGCTTGTATGTTTGAATTGCTTCATACCTTACTGCCTACAGGAAAAGCTACAGAGTTGCCTGCTGTCCAAGCTAAGGCTCAGGTCAACACATGTGCCTTGGCTGTGGCTGTAAAAGAAAAGATCTGGCAAAGAGGGAATTAGAACTGGAGAAACAGTGTCACATTGAACACAGAGATGGAACCATGGGTCAGTCCATCAAGGATCAGTGAGAGAAACATAAGTAATAGAACTATAATGAGAGAAATATTGCATATTGCAAGGCACAGCTCACACCACTGATGAGTCCCTGATTTAAGTTCCTACCCTGAAAGCCTCAAGGATCCAGGAACACATAGGAGTAGAGTATCTGTCCCAAGGTAGAGTGCTTTCTTCTCAAGAAAGCTGTCTCTTTGCTCTCAAAAGCTTTCAGCTGAGTCATGCCATATACAGTGTCAAGGATGATCTCCCTACTATCAACTCAACAAGGTCTTTGATGTCTACAAATGACCATCATGAAACTGAGCTTAGTGTTTGAGGGACAGCAGGGCAATAATCTCTCCGCCTTGGCACAGCCAAAGTTGCCGTAGAAGAAGAGAGGTGGAGCACTGCCTCTCTGTTCACAGACTGCCAACACCGAACCACAGGGAAATGGGGAAAGACAGTCATGGGGGGATATGAACAGCAGCCTACTATAGAGGCTGCAGAGGAGAGGGGTAAGATTGGCTACTGCAGCACAGGACAGTCCACAGCAGCAAGAGGGATTTTTGCACCTGCCTAGAACTCCCATCAAATCACTCAGCATATGTGTGCCTGGTGAGGCACTATCTGGAAGGTATCACACTTTTCCTTGCCATCCTCAGTTGTAATAACACAGAGTAACTTTCATGGTAATTTATGATTACCAAGTAAGAGTGAGTTTAGTTGTGAAAGTTTATTTTAAAGGTAAAGGTGCCATGGGAACCCAAAAATTCCAACCCGTTTGGTGTTACTCTTTCAGCCTGTGACCCAAGTTGGAAAATGACAAGGGTATCAGTCTTATCCACAGTATGCCCAAAGGGGCTGAGAGAAACTCACCACACTCACGGAAAACTGCTCGGTACCATCAGCACAAAACACATATATGATGGAAAGCCAGATAAACTTCAAGAGGTATGCTTGCCAGATAAGAAATCCAGCTGATGTCTAAATCTCTAGAACATCTGAAAATTCAGAGGGTGAAGTTGAGCTGGCCTGACCTCCCCTTTACCTCAAGTATTGGTTTTTTCCTCCCTGCCTTTCCCTTTGCAAGTGTGTATAATCCATCCCTCTCTTGATTACCTGCAGTCTTTCCCACTTTCATCCCTTCTATAAATGCCATTCCTGGTGCATCTTCAAAGCTTATCTCCTCTCCACAGCTGTCTGTTCAAAGTTGAGAGCCTGACACTGATTTAACCAGTTTGAATTGCTCTGAAATAAATTCCTCAGGGCAGAGACCAATTTCTTATGCATTGTCAACAGCGGAATGGAGTGGTGGTGCTTCCTAAGCACAGGATGAATATAAATAACAGACAGTTCAAAAATAGGGGGAATAATTTCTGTATATCAAACAATTAAAATCTGAAAAATGAACTATGGATAACCCCCAAGTCTGAAAGCAGAAATTCTGTTCTGCCATGGGAAATGAAGCCTTGAAAATTGGAGGTTCTCTTAGCCAAGAAAGATGTTTTATTACATCAACCCAGACTCTGTATGGGAAAGATTGGTTGCTCATGGCTATTCTTTCTCCTGTGACCTACCCATGAGTGGGAGACTTCTGGGTACTATGACTTTGACCATAGCTACTATACGTGTGAGCTAGGTCTGAGATGCCAAAATGTGGAATTTTAGGACACTGAGTGTGGGACTCTTATAAGAAAGCTTGGGATCTACAAGATGGCTCAGTAGGAAGAAATGTTTGCCATCAGGCTTGAGGATTCAGTCAGTCACTGAGACTCACATGGTAGAAAAAGGGAACCAAATTCTGGAAGTTGTTCTCTGTCCTCCACCTGTGTGCCATGGCTCTCTCTATCTCTATATCTCTCCCTGTCTCACTCACACACACACACACACACACACAGAGAGAGAGAGAGAGAGAGAGAGAGACAGACAGACAGACAGACAGACAGACAGACAGAGAATAAATAACTATAAGAATAAACAATCTTTTAAAATGGTTTAGTGCTAAGTTGGTCTCATGGAGCACTTACTGTTTGAATTCTTAGCTTCCACCTTAGAATTCTGATTTTTCTACTGGTAGGAGCAGGCCTCAGAGCTGCACGGACAAGGCTAATGAATAGGCTGGTGTAGACTTCTGACTGTGCCTCTCACACACCTGACGAGTGAGAACTCAGACAACTGAGCCTTCTTGATCTGCCAGAGGCCAGCCCAAATGTAGTTGTATTTGACAGATTGACACAAGTGTGGCCACACCCAGCAGACCCCAATTAATTTATTGATCATGATCATAGCAATTTTCTTTTAAATCCTAAGCCACTAAGTTTTAGTCAGCTTGTTACACGGCAATAAGTACTTTTATAATCTTAATATGAAGTGTCCCCCACAGGCTCATGCTTTTGATACCCAGCTTCTGATGCTGTTTGTGAAGGTTCTGTCACCTTTAGGAAAGAAAGCCTTACTGATGAAGAGTGGCACTGGGCTGGGCTCTGAGGTTGTATAGCCTGACCACACTTGCTGTTCGCTTCCTCTGCTTCCTGCTGTCACAAAGGCTTCCTGCCACCTGCTGCCATGTTATCTCTTCATGATGGACTCTACTGCCTGTGGAACTGTAAGCTAAAATAAACCTGTTCTCCCCTAAGTTGATGCCGTCAAGGCATTCTATTACAGTGACAAACTAGTAACTGGAAAAACTGATATAGATAGCCAGAATGTGTGTGTGTGTGTGTGTGTGTGTGTGTGTGTGTGTGTGTGTGTGTGTGTATTGAGGTAGCAAATCTGACTAAGCATTTAGGAAATGTTGTTATATGTAGGTCAAGCACCATGGTAATTTATTTCTCACATTAAAAATTGTACAAACAAAAATCTATAGCATACTTTTGCAGTTGAAGAAGTGAAGAAGTTTGGACATAAAGTTATTTACCCAAAGGCAGATGAGTGGAAAATAATAGAACCAAGGTCTCACTGCCCTATAGAGGGTCAGGGCAATCCCCAGTCCCTAAACACACTAATTCAAAGTTAGACAAACCCAGGGCCTACACACAGCCTCCATATCATCTACAACAATCAGGCAGCTAGTTTAACAAGCCTTTTGATAACTCGTGAAACCTTAGCATCTATACAAAGAATGAGGTAGGAAACTGCTTTAGACCACTTAAAAATCCTGCCCAGGTGTCAGGGTGTTGGAAGAGACCAAAGAATGTATTCCTAGAAAACTACTGTTTCCAATTGGAAAAACAAGAAAATGGAATTCACAGCAAAGACAACCAATACCTTGTAACTCCGAAGAGCTGGTAGAACTAAGTAAAATCACAAAACAAGCCACCTTTCCTCTCTGGGTGCATTTTCCTCGGGGACGGATTTGGCTGCGGAGGAAACTGGATGATGTAGTTGGAGATGATTTTCATGAGAATATTCCCTCAGATATAATTTGTTAAAGTTTTCTTAGTCACTGATAAATAATTTAATCTAACAAGATCATGATGGAAGGAATGAAAACAGTAAGGAAAATAGCTATATCTAGTGCAATTTCTTTACTGATTTATCCATTTAGACCAAATGAGTGCAATGCAATTTTATATATATGATGGGTTATGTGTAACTGTGGTCTATTTTTATAATAAGTTTGGATTCTTGTCTATTTTTTCTGTTTCTGTGCTATAATCAAAATGAAGTGATTGATATACATGTTTCAACATTTGGAAGGAAAGTCTATGTGCTTTATTTTCATACATTTATGTAGTGAATACATATGAATACACATATCTTTATAATACAGGTACACATATCTGTACAAATGCTCAAATATAAGTAGAACACTTACCTATGTATATTGTTTATATATGCATGTATACATATTTACACTCATATACATATTTGCACATGAATATTTGTATTTACAAACATCTACATGTTTGAGTGTACATATTCAAGTATCTTAATTGGACATGTTATATAAATATGTGTTATGTATACTGCATATATACATTAAAGTGCACTAGTATTAATAAACTTTTTCCTGAAATCACACTTGTCACTCTAATATCAAGTGCATTTATTTCATGTATTCATCTTGGGGAGAATTAAAACTTCCATATTATTCTATTTTATCATCTGTGAAATTGAAGTATTTGGCTCTTTAGCCTGGGATACATTAGACTGATTAACCTTTGGATGTAAGTCCTGTGTCTTTCAAAACAAAATTGTTTGCTGAGATAGATTAGATAGATTTTAATCATCATCATTCAGAGAACAGCCACAGCCACTCGCAAATGCCGGTCGATGGGTTCGAGGGCATGTTTACTGCCACCTTAACAGATTTGTTCTACTGTTTTGTGCCTTGACTTTCTAGACATGCAATCACATTTTAGCAGAAGAAATGGTGTTGAATCATAAAATTCCTAAGAAGTTAACAAACCCTTTCCTTCTTATGGCATGAACTAGAAACCTGGCTCCCTTCCTTTTCTGACATCTTGAAGTTAATATGGAATAAATGGCAGGAATGGGTCTTCTTCCATAGCCCTGACTTTAACAATGTTAATGTTTTGTTTGCATGTCAATACTTAAGATACTTGTTATTTCAAAAAAAAAAAAAAAGATTTGTATTACTTGTGTATGCGTGTGTGTGAGAGAGAGACAGAGACAGAGACAGAGACAGAGACAGAGAGAGACAGAGAGAGACTTGCACACAGGTGCCCAAGGAGACCAGAAAAGAGCATCTGGTCCCCTGAAGCTGGGATCACTGGCAGTTGTGTGCCACCAGACTTGGGTCCTGGGCACTGAACTCTGCAGGAACAAGAAGCACTCTCAACCACTGAGACATCTTTCTAGTCTCCCATTTCTTTTAAAACAGATTTTTATTACATTTGGTTTCTTCCATAACTTTAAAAATTACAATAAAATGACTACTGGGTATTGTAAATGTATTTTTGTAGAAGCAGATTTTGATATAAATATATATTTAATGTGTAACATTAGGAGTATTTAACTAAGCTGTTATAATTTTTGATAAATCATGGAATTCTCTTTACTAATAACCTATTCAATTTAAAATTTGACTTGGTATGTGCTACATATTTCATTCTTTAGAATATAGTTTCACTATCAAGTTTTGCTTTAATATTATCCTATTTTCCTAAATAAAATGGGAACACTTCTATCCAATAGTATGGGCTAGTTTAGCTTAAATAAAGTTGTAAATATCTGGGTCCTCTATTGAGTTCCATTGATTGGTGTGTCTGGGTTGTTTTTTGTTTTTTGTTTTTTGGGGTTTTTTTTGCCAGTAATATGCTGCTTATATTACTATGGATCTGTAGTATAATTTGAGATCAGGGATAGTGATACCTCCAGTAGCGTTTTCATTGTTCATGATCTTTTGTCTACTTTTGGGTCTTTTAGAGTGCCATATGATTTTTAACAGTATTATTTTAATTTCTACAAAGAAATAAATTAGGTTTTTTATGAGAATTGCATTGAACCTATAGATTGCTGTTGATAGGGTGGCCATTCATAAGCCCATGGTCCCACATTCACTTAACTTTTGACAAAGAGGCCAAAATGTACTCTGAAGGTAAGGCTGCATTGTCAACAAATGTTGCTGGTCATACATGTAAAGAAGAAGAAGAAGAAGAAGAAGAAGAAGAAGAAGAAGAAGAAGAAGAAGAAGAAGGGGAAGGGGAAGGGGAAGGGGAAGGGGAAGGGGAAGGGGAAGGGGAAGAAGAAGAAGAAGAAGAAGAAGAAGAAGAAGAAGAAGAAGAAGAAGAAGAAGAAGAAGAAGAAGAAGAAGGACGAGGAGGAGGAGGAGGAGGAGGAGGAGGAGGAGGAGAAAGAAAGAAAGAAAGAAAGAAAGAAAGAAAGAAAGAAAGAAGAGAGAGAGAGAGAAAGAAACTAGAACCATGACTTGTACCTTGCAAAAAATTCCTCCAGGTTCCTGTCTTAAATTCCTAGCTTTGCTTCCCTCAATGGACTATGTCTAGGGATATGTAATCTACATAAATGCTTTTCTCCCCTAAATTACTTCTGGTCATAGTCTCTATTACAGAAATGGACTGAAGAATGATATAAGTGCCTTTCTAAAAACTGCTAACACATGAAATTCTCTCGTTGTCTCTGAATGCAGCTTTACTTCTGCCAGCAATTCTCACTGCTTCTAAAGCAGCACACAGAAACCTGGTTCTTGTTTCCTTCAGCAATCGCCTAGAAATCTACTCTTAGTTTTATGAACTGAATGTTCTGGAGTTATCTTCATTCCACTTGTTCCTTATGTCTAACAATTAATTTATTCAATTTCTTTAACAGTTGTAGTATGATAAGAAAGGGTAGTCTGGGGCTGGAGGGATAGCTCAGCTGTTAAAGGCTAGGCTCACAACCAAAAATATAAGAAAGGGTAGTCTGTACAATTTGTTATTTCCAAGATATCCTGTGTCTAAGTACATATTCAAATATTTTTAATAATTTATGATAATGCAGAGTAAGGCATATTCCTTCAAAAGACATCAAAAGGCCTCCCTATATTAATTGCATTCACATTTTTACTTTATTACTTATTTTTCTGGACAAGGTATCCACAGTTCAAAAAGAGGTATATTGAAGTAACTCTATTTGTATTCTTACCAAATTCCTCTTACATATTTCACAATTTTGCTTTCTTTTTTCTGCAAACTTTGGGTTACTCAATGCAGACTAGTTTTTGACTGGTCTGTTTCTTCCATAAAACGTGCCTTTTGTCATCAATCTTCCTCACTGCAAATGCTGTATCTAAAGAAGTGCATAGCATTCATTGATTCGATAGTTCGTTGTTTTTCAATTTCTACTCCGTTTTGTGCCTCATAGTTTGGTTTCTCATTTCTCCTTAGAAACTCTTCTGCTTTGCATGTCCTAGAGGGACATGAGATCTGAGCTGACCCACTTGTTCCTCCAGCTGAGTTCTGCTGGATAAGGGTTTCACTGGCCTTCTGTTGTCTCACTGTGATCTGTAGTACTTTCTTCATATGAACTATAGTAAATAACTCTAGATCCTTCTAGACCCAAGCGTTACAGACAGAAGAGAGTAAAGCACCCTGGGTCTTTATCCTGGTGGGCAATGATGAGGTCTTCTTATCCCAAGTACACATGTGGACCCATCTTTCCTCATCATTGACCCCTCAGTCTCAATCTGTCCCTTTCTCTGTTTCCCAGATCTTTCATCTTGGAAACTGTTTCCCCTTTATTTACATATACATCCAAACGTCTGAAGCTTTACCACCATAATAGAACTTTTTCAGAAATCTTGCTTTCAGTTTTTGTTCTGAACTTTAACAATGTAAAGCTTAATTGACTTCCTAACCCACAGACTCACCCCCCAATTAAATTAGAAGCACTTGCACTGAATTCATCTTGAACTAACAGGCAGCACTTCTCGTGTTCTTAGTTTTTGAAGGTGCCATTTGTCCACTATGCTTTCATTGGCCTTCTAGTTCTCCATGTGTTCATCTTTAATTTCATCCACCTATGGAGGATGAGAATTGATTTCTGAGGAATCCTAAATCTGAAAGTGTCAAAAAGGCAAGTGGTCTCGACTCCTTTTCCTGGTTCTGGTGTGCTTTCATGTTCTTTGCCATGGGGAAGAGAGGCACTACCAATGCCTTCTGCCTCCTTCTCACCACAGATGCGAGTCATGCACATGGCCAATATTGACTTTCTATCATGCCCTTCACACTGCTAAGAGTTACATTTTCCTTGGGTCTTTCCTACTCTGACCCTTGCTGCAGTCCCCTCTGATACAGTGTTCTAGTTCTGCTGTGTAGCTGTTTCCTCTAAAGTGAAACTTTTCTTCCAGGAGAGAGGGAGGAAACATATAAAGCTCAGAAAACCCCTGATGCTTACAGAACTTATAAAGCTCAGAAAAGTACATGACATATCTTCCCCCTAAGGTTACATAAATAGTCAACAGTTTCTGAGGAAAGGAGACTTTCTAAGAGGAGCTACCTATGGGGTGTCTATAAGAATGCAGCTGTCATGAGTCCTCACTCATGCTGAGCTGGGCCTGTCAGTGACCAGGGCCTTTGAGTCACCTATTGTCCCACATGTTGGAGCCCACTAGGTTTCCTAGTGGCTGTACCCAGCAGGACTGCATAAGAAATTGCTTGCACCATGGGCCTGGGTACCAGGTAACTGTAACTAACAATGGGGAGGTCTTTATAAATAGACCTTTGGAATAATTATCTGGGCCCATTTGGATAAGGATTCAGGCCCATCTAAGTCTATCCTGTGTTTTTTCCCTTTCTCTATTTCTAACTAAGTCTCTTATTCCTCATTTCTCAAGAGTTCCTGGTGTAAATAAGTGTACAGACTGGTCCCCTACACTTGAAAGTAACTAATGAACTCACTGGCTCAGACTTGAATGGAATTTTCTCTTTGGTCTGTAGTGGGTAGTTGTTTCAGGTTTGACCTAGAAGTACTACCCCCTGTAACTGTCACTCCTACTGATGGCCTGCCCCTGAGGCGGGGTGAGACAAGAGCCCTCAAGACCTGAGATCCAGATAGGATGTGCCAGCCCTTTTGGCTCCTGGTAAGCCTGGATGTTGGATGGTAGACCTAGCAGAGTTCTCCAGAGAACACTGCTGGACTGCACTTCACCTATCCCAGACCCTGGAACCTATTCCTTTACTTGTAAATTACCCCCCAAAATAAACCTCCCTTTTAACTATGTGAGTGGCCTTAATAATTTCCCCAATATTGGTCTTCATCATTTCCCTGTCTGGGGTAAATAGATAGTTTGTTCACAACTTCCCAGGAAAAAAACAGGTCATAGGTTCTTATCCATAAAGGCAAAAGCCCCATGCTTCTCTGACACAGCCCAATTTATGCAGACCCACAGTGTTGTCTGCATCCAGCTGCCTTCCTGAAGTTATTTAGCTCATTCAGGAAAGACAGACTGGAATGAGCAGGTGCTGCTAGCCTCACTGAGTTCCACTTTCCTGCAAAGTTTGAAGAACTTCATCTTTTATCTTGCTTGATCCTAATATCAATACTCTGAGACAAAGATTCTAACTCTGAAATTTCAGTGAAGAACATGTTCGTTTTTTAAAAAGCTGTAGAAAGCTGACAGATGATACCCTGCTGCAGGACTCCGAACAGTGGGAGTAGGGCTGTCTCAGTCTTTTGTCTGATTACAGAGCCATTTCCTTCCTGTTGGTTGCCTTGTCCAGCCTTGATATGAGGGTTTGTACCTAGTCTTATTGAATCTTTTTATATAGTGTTCAGTTGCTATCACTAGGAGGCTTACTCGTTTCTGAAGAAAAACATATAAACAGTGGATCTGGAAGAAAGGAGAGGTGGGGAGGTTTAGGAGAAGGAAAGGGAAAGGAGGCTCTGGTTGGGATGTATTGCATGAGAAAGAATAAAGAAAAAGAAATAAAATGTTTTAGAAAATAGGGGGAAAGAAAATCATGTGGGTTTGCCTTGCTTAGGTATGCACAGTCACAAAGCACGAACATTCCCAGGTTCTGAGCCCTGTGAACAACATTTGGAACCTTGTAAAGTGCTCAGAGACTTCATATGATGAGGAATGAATAAATTAGTTGTCAGAGCTTGCAGCTGTGGATTCCTCTTACAAAACTATATGTGTGTATGGCCACCATTAACTTTTCTTGGCTCTTCATTCATGCCCAGCATAGGTCAGCTGCAGGCAGAACATGGACCATTCTCTGAGCAGATGAAATCAAGATCCATACTGATAAAACTATTTCTGATGAATCTCAAAATAGGAGTGTTCCAGTTGCTCTGACAAACATTAGCACCAAAAAACGACTTAAGGAAGGAAAATATTTATCTGGCTTAAATTTCCAGGTCACAGTACATCATTCAAACCAGTCAGGACAGAGACTTGAAGGAAAGGCTGGCTGCTATTCCACACAGTGTTAATTCAAGGAACTCACTTCAAAGTCAAATACATACATCAGGAACCATGGAGGCTGCTGCTTGCAAGCTAGCTTGCAGCTTATCCTCAGCTAGTGTCCTTCTACCACTCAGGACTTTCTACTGCCTGTGACTCATGCTACCTAAGGTGGGCTAGGTCCTTCTGAATCAAGACAATCAGGCCAATTGAACTAGTCAATTCTTCAACTGAAGCTATCAAGATATCCTCTCAGGTGATTCTAGGATGTGTCAAGTGGAGAGGAGATACATTTTTCAGACAACACCTAATGAACAGACTATACTAAAAACTGCCAGTTTACTGTTCATTAATGTCAAAGTTAGGTTGTATGGTGCACATAAAAATTCAAACATAAAGTACTCTTGTATAGTCTCTACTTTAAAAGAAATGAACAGAGATGCTGCTCCCTCTGAGACATAAAGCACTGACCACATTATGTCCCAGTGTTTCACAATAGCAGACAGCCCTTTCATTGTGAGATATACCACTCACCAGGGATTTGAATTGTGTCATAGTTCTTAGCTTTCAAGTCTTCTTCATCCTCCTCTTTTCTCCAGGTCCTTCTTGCTCAGAGTTATTGCTTTAAAAAACTGGGATTGCATGTGTAAGATTTTAACTCCGATTCAAATTTCAAAGGAAATACCATTTACAACTCCTACTTTTCCATTTCCCTGTCCTCCACTTTGTTCTCATGGAAAACCTGTTAACCTTCTCCCAGGTCTGAACAATCATTCAGAGGGAGCTCCTTCCAAGGCGGTTGGCTGCCTTCAGTCAGTAGCCATCTCTGGTCAGTTGCATAACTTCTTGTCTAATCAGAAAGCTTCAGTCTTACAGCAAAGCCAATGAGTGAAAGCAAATGCTTTCTTGCCGCAAACCTTCCTTCTACTCAAGAACAAGGACAACACCTATATGCTAAAGTAGACTGGGGTTGCCAGGGGACCCAGGAAGCCTAATCCACACAAAGAACTCCAGGCAACTAAGGAATGCTGAGAATGGAAAGAACATATCAATTGGTTATCCAATACCAAATGGTCATCCTGAAAACATACACACAAGTAACATAATACAGACTGAGGGGTGGTATATAGAAATATTTTTGTATATACATGCATGCGTGTGTGTGTGTGTGTGTGTGTGTGTGTGTGTGTGTGTGCGCACGCGTGCATGTAACAACAATCAATAAAACAAGGCCATGGAAGAGAGCAAAGAGCAGTATATATGGGAGGATTTGGCAGGGGGACAGGGAGGGGAAAATAATAAGTATATTATGATCTCAGAAAAGAAAAGAAGTAATAAAAAAAACTTTTCTTTAGCTCTAACGCAAGCAGCCATTCATCTGTCTTTGATAATTTTCTTTTCTATTTATTTTTAAATGGTGGATAAAGCCATGAATATCTTCTAAGCTCTCTGAATAAAAGAATAGCAACACTTACACCAAGATGTCCAGGTATTCAAAGAACTCAATTCTGTTTGCCAAACAACAGCTATACAGTAACAGGGACTTTTATAGCAGAATAGTCTGATCTTGGGTTCTCTCTGAGATGAAATATGAATGTGTCCTGAAAGTAAAGAAGGAAGGTAGAGGAAGGAAAAGAAGGCAGAAGAAAGGAAGGAATTGCATATTAACAAACCATGAAGCCACAGTTGGAAAATGTACACAATCCTACAGTTCTGCAGCAGCACGTTCTCGGCATTCTTTATATCATGACCTTGGATTACTTTAATGAACAAAGCAATAATGATAAATTGGATTGTTACACATGGAGAATGTCTATATATTTTCTGAAGAGTTCTGCCATTTTCAAATTGTTTTCTAATTATGTGCCTTGCACCATCAAGGCATGTCCTCCTTCTGAGCAAGTCAGTCCATAAAAATGCTTCTTTTGGAGGAAGGTTTGATGTGCCACCCTCTCCACCACCATAATCATACCCCTCTCATTGGTTTATGATGCAGGCTGTCTCCTCTATCAATAATTCTCTGCATCCTTGGTCGACTAAAATTGCAGCAGAAAATTTTGATGGTCCTAATAAATGTGACTTTAACCTTGAGGAGATCTCTCTGATGAACATGAGGTTTTAGCAAGTGGATCTCATCCAAAAACAATAAACTATATAGATGGATGGGTGGGTGGATAAATGGATATAAGACTGTCTGTCTGTCTGAGTGGATGGTGAGTAGATGAACTAAGATAATTTCATATTACTTGGGACAACAAAGATCTTTTTCTCTGTGACCTACTCTCTAGGATTACACTGTATTTTTCTCTGTGACTAAAAAAATGTATCTGTTTCAATGGAGAATGATAGCAAGTACTTTTAATCCCAACACTCAGAAGTCAGAAGCACATGAATTTCTGGGAATTCAAGGTGTGTAAGGAGACCCTGTCTCAAAAACAAAAATACAAGACAAAAACCAAACAAACAATAAAAAATACTTATTCCAATCTTCAGTTAAGAAACAGATTTCCTGAACACAAAGCCCTGGGAGAGCAGAGGAAGTCTAGTTACAAGTCCTGCATTCAGAGCAATGTTTAATAACAACACAAATACAACTGAAATTTATCACATACTTAAAATGTCACTTTCTTAATTCTTTTTCTTAGGGAAGGCTTTGTTTTATTATTTTGCATATTCTCACATTTGGAGAAATAGAAGCCCAGGGAATTAGACCAGCTAGAAAGCAGAGGCTGCGTTTGAACTTAAATCACACTGGCAGTGGAGCTCAGGCTCAAATCCACCGTGTTGTCATCTGCAGTCAGCACAACTTGTCAACCCACAACTTACTGGTGTTCTGACAGCCTTCGCTGATAATAAACAACCTGACTCTTCACTAGCAATATGTAACCTGAATGCTGCTGCTGCTGCCACTTCTAGCCATCCATTAACTCCAGGCAGATGGCTCCTAAGTAAAATGACAGTTTCTCTGAAGTAATCCCACACTGCCCTTCTTCATGAAATACACGGTGATTCCATATTAACTAAGTTAAATATGGTAAATCTATGTTGACAAATCAGTATGGGGAAATACAATTATGCCCATAAACAAAATGAAATCACACTATGAAAAGTGTATTATGTCAATAAATATTTCCCTCCTTAGGAGATGCGAACCCCATGTTGGACATGCTACATATTTATTCCTTGGGTTTTAACTCTGCTTGTGGTGCTTTATTTATGAGTCATAAAGCTGTAACACAAAGTGAAGAATGAAACACAGTGGAGTTCAATGTGATGTTTACACTCTGGGAAACAAAAATCGACTCCAACTTTTAATGGGGCACATTGTAAAGGGAAGGCCAAGGCCACCACAACTGTCAAATGGTCTCAACAAGCTGCTGAAACTGAGGTGAAAAAAATCTCTGGACACTACACTTATTCACTGAAAGGAGGCAGAGTGATACATGGCTTCTTTCCTACTAAGGACAGATTATTAAATAACAAGAAACACAAGAAACAGGGACGTGAAACAGGAAAAAGAAAGACGATAAAAGGAGAGGGAAAAGGGGCGGTGTACAGAAGACAAAAAAGGATAAAGAAGGAAAATAAAAGGATGTTGAAGAGAAAGGAGAAGAAGTAGTAGGAGACAGAGGGAAGAGGATGGCAATGAAAAGGAGGGAAGACAGAAATGAAACAGAGAAACAGACCTTCCTCCAGCCACAGTTCACAGTTCACATCTGCCACTGCTACTTCAGCTCCAGAGGTTTCTTTGTGCAATTATTTCCAAATCTGGGACAGAATAAACTTTGTTTTTTTCTGTCATCCTTCTTTCTGTGAACATTAAGATACTACTGGAAAGAACTACATTATTTAAAGCTTAGAGAGAAACAAAAGGAAAATATACTAACATATCTGTGAGCACATTTATACCTGCATTTGACAATAAAAGAATGTCCGTATCTGTCTCCACTGTGAAATCATTATCATTCACAGGGCAGGGAAGAAGGCAGAGACTGTCAGGCTTCCCATTTCATATCATTTCTTCAGATGTCAGCTTCATAGCCACAGCATCACATCCCTGTGAATTAAGACACATGTCAGCAGCAGCCAATATAAATGTAAAACATTCACTATGAGGACATCTCTTCCCATTTCAAGAAAGAAGCCTGAAGTCAGACATGGAAAAATATCTCTTGGGGGGTGGGGAGAAAATCTAGCCATGGTGCCATGGTTTCTCATTTATTTAGGAATAAGCACATTCATTTTCTTTTGTAGAACAGACACCAGCAGGGTTTAACCCAGAGTTGGTAAGAGCTAAGTTCTGAGGGCAAGGCCAGAGACCACAGCAAGAGGTCAGTTAGAGATCTTTACAGTTCATAGCACTGTCAATCTGAACATTTTGTAGGAATGCCAATCTACACACCTTCAAATGTTGTAACCTTAAATCTATCCATATCTACAGGAAGCAAGTATAATCTAGCATTTTGTTTTGTTTCTCTCTGATGAAGCATTTTTGTCTGATCCACTCAGTGTATTTCAATGTTTACTCATGCTGCAAGAACAATTTGGAAATAAACTACATGCATCAAATCCCAATATAGTTAAAATAAACCAGAAGATTTTCTCTGAGCAGATTCATATACCTGTGGAATAAATTTCAGCCAGCTGTTGACTTGGGAAGGTTGCTCGATAGGTAAAGAACTCCTTGCACACACACGAAGATCAAAGCTTGGATCCCTAGAGTACATGCAAATACCAATTGGATGCAGCATCCCACCTGTAATTCTAGCCCCAGAAGGTAGAGATAGGGAATTCCCAGATCAAACCAGCTAACTAGACTAGGCAGATCAGTGAGCTCTGGGTTTGATTCAGAGATCCTGCGTCAGTGAAGAAGGTGAGAAGGCTGTTGAGGATGATTTCTGACATCTGCATGCCCTTGAACACACACATGTTCCCAAACATATGTTCTGACACACATAAAACATACCTATACACATATTCACACAACACACACATAAAATGGGAAGAGACTTAAGCAATAGCATGTGAAGAATGGAAGCTTGTATTCCAGAAGTGTTAATATTCCACACAAGTGAGTACCACTATATTTTAGAGTTCATGAAGTTGGTGAAAAGAAAAAAGAGAAATTGTTTCTAAAGTTTATAAATATGAAGGAATTCTAACATATAAATCCTAAGATTTGAAGTCCATTTTTAACTGCTATACTATGAAATATTATTACAAGTGGCCTGTTTGATCAGATATCATTCAAGTAGCCTATCAGATTATGTGGAGAGAAGGTGTAGCTGAAAGGACCAGAGACTTCACAGGAGAAGCATGCTGCTGTGTGGGGCTGGGAGTGGACAGTTTGTGTGATGACAAGCCACATCAGGTGTTGAGTGGAGACCACTGTGAAGTGGCAGGTGAAAGTACTTTCTCAGCCACTACAGCTCCACTCATCATCCAGGGTGACATCTAACCCAACATCTCCAAACATTCCCTCCCCAGCACAAGAAACAACAGAGAGCCTGAAATGCAATTTGCTCAGGCCTCCTGAAGGGTGAGAAGACTGAAGTCAAAGTCAGTCTAACACTTACACCACAAACTGTGGGGTTGGCTGCCTCCCTGACATATTAGCTATTTACAAAAGTATATCTGAGTGTCTTACTCCATGACCTGCTCCAATTCTTTCATCAGAAATGGTCTGGCTTAGTGGGTGAAGCTTCTGCCAAGCAAGTGTGGGGGCTGTAGTTTGTGCTCAGGACCCATGTAAATGTCCTGTAGATATGATGACCTGCTTGTAAATCTAGTTTATGAAGGCAGAAACAGGGGAATCCCAGAGCAAGCTGACTTCTGAGCCTTACCACATAGGATAGCTATAGGTTGGATCAACAGACAATGTATCAATGAATAAGATGGAAGAAATATCACAAGTGATTCTCAACATCAGCCTTGGACTTCCACATGCATACACACACATACACACACACACACACACACACACACACACACGCACGCACACATGCACGCGCGTGCTCCCACACATATGGGCACCCTTACCCACCACAGCCACGCCCAAAAATAGAGAGCAAACAGCATCTCTAGTTTGGTATCAATTACAAAGTATTGAAAACAAAGGTCATTCTAAGACATAGTCAGGAAGTTAATAAGCTGGAGTTGATA
This sequence comes from Onychomys torridus, assembly GCF_903995425.1. NCBI lineage: Eukaryota > Metazoa > Chordata > Mammalia > Rodentia > Cricetidae > Onychomys > Onychomys torridus. The sequence goes on from NC_050451.1 coordinate 16,782,327, forward strand.
AAGGGAACAGATAACCATTGATAAACACTATGGAAGGAACAAACCCTGGCCATCAGCCTCAGAAAGCTTTGCACTGTTCCAGATTCTGCCATTTAGGAATAGCCAGAATCCATGAGGAAACCAGCAGGAACTTATTTCAGGATCCAGATCTTAACCAGGGATCAGAGGCTCTGGAGAAAACTCAAAAAGAAGAAGAAAATCACTCACAAGCACAGCATAGGCTGTTTTAGGCCTGAATATTTGGAAGCTTAGCACCCAGGAGCTGTATAGGAGGAGAAGACACAGTACTAGTTTAATGTAAGACTGTCATTGCTGAAAAGTTATAGTAGTGTCTCACAGCAATCTGAGGTCAAGGAGGTAGCCATCAGTGAGCAGAGCACATCGCCAGAGTGGGCACCTGGCAGAGTGGACACCCAGGAGAGTGGGCACCCAGCAGAGTGGGCACCCAGGAGAGTGGACACCCAGCAGAGTGGGCACCCAGGAGAGTGGACACCCAGCAGAGGGGGCACACAGCAGAGTGGGCACACAGCAGAGAGGGCACAAGCAGAGGGGGTACCCAGGAGAGTGGGCACCCTAGAGCGTGGGCACCCAGCAGAGTGGGGCACCCAGCAGGGTAGCACCCAGCAGGGTAGGCACCAGGAGAGTGGGCATCCGGCAGTGGGGGCACACAGCAGAGTGGGCACACAGCAGAGGGGGCACCCAGGAGAGTAGGCACCCAGGAGATTGGGCACCCTGTTGCGTGGGCACCCTGGAGAGTGGGCACCAAGGAGAGTGGGCACCCTGGAGAGTGGGCACCAAGGAGAGTGGGCACCCTGGTGCGTGGGCCAGAACTTCCCTCTTGTTTTTCCCCTTGTCTCCAAGCATCAAAGAACTCCAGACTTTCAGGGATGTTGTTATAATTTTGCCTTCCAAAATTTTATCCCAATTTCAGCTTTAACCTTTCTTGGAAGGATCTTAGAGAATGTTGTCACCCACAAAGGAAGTCTATGACACAAAAGAAGTCAGCCAAATTCAACCTGTAGGTCAAACCCAGTTTAGTACCTGTTGTTGGAGAGAAATTAACCAGACACAGCCATGTTTATTTGCTGACTAGTTTAGCTTCGTCTGGCCCAGAATGCAAAGTGTAATGGTTTGGATAAGAAATGTCCCCCCTCCATGGGCTCATGCATCTGACCACTCAATGCCTCATTAGTGGCAATGGTTGGTAAAATTATGGAACCCATGGGATATAGAATCTTGTTCCTGGAGGGAGCAAGGGCATGGGCTTTGATGTTTTATAACCTGGGACCATTTACTGTTATCTTTTTCTGCTTTCTGTGTGGACATTAGTTGTGATCTCTCTGTTTCCTGGCTACTAGACAGCTTCACACTCCTCCTGCATGCCTTCCTCACCATGATGGATTTGATCCATCAGAAACCATGGGCCAAATTAACCCTTTTCTTCCTGAGCTTACTCTTGCCAGGTATCTTATCAGAGTAACACAAAAGTAACTAAAACAAAAATCCTTCCAATTCTTGCTTGTTCCAGTCAGAAGTTTGTCATAATAATGAGAAAAGTAACTGAAAGCAAATCTGAATAGGATCCCCACCCAATGCTTAAATGTGGGGTAGTTAATCACACAGGGGAAACTCTGTTCCCATAAAGGAATACTGCTCTAGGCCATTAAAAGGGCAACCAGTGGTGGCAAAACAAGATGCTGAACCATTATGTCTACAGAGATTCTGACCATAGCAGACTGTTGTGAGAGGCAGAAGTGGCCACCTGACAGCCATAATCCATGCTTTGCAGTCAAGTGGATAGGACTGCAGCCACAGCTAATTGTTTATTATTGTTGTAGGGACTTCAGTGGCTGCTTCTCCTCTCTGGTCCTGTAGTCTCTAAAAACTGAAATCGCTTTTGCTTTTGATCGCCATTTTGAAGATAACTTGAGCTAATGTCTGCTATACATTAGAATAAATCAAAGCATATTAATATCTCAATCTGTGTACAGTTTTTTTTCCTCAGATATCTTCTTCCCAAGATCTGGACTGAGTGCCAGACATACAGACAGTAGGGAAAACTTGTGTTCAGGAACCATCTATTCTTCCAGAGAAAACTTAGTCATAGGCAATCAAGTAAACATTCACTATTTCATAGGGCTGATTATAAAAGCCATAGACAAACCCAAAGCCAGGTTTGAAATATATAAAGTGGCTAGAGAGATGGCTCAATGGTTAAGAGTACTTGTTGCTCCTTGGGGGATTCAGGTTCCATTCCCAGCACCTGCACTGTGGCTCACAAGGGTCTGTAACTCCAGTTCCAGGGGATCTGAAGTCCTCTTCTGGCATCTTCAGGCACCAGCACACAGTGGTACACAGACATGCATGAAGGCAAAATATATATATGTGATAAAATCATATATCATATATATGAAAGGAATATCTAGTTAGTGTTTCAGTTGCATGAAAAAGTCTCCATTGACAGTGTGAGGGTTGAGCTATGCATTTTGAACAGGTGAGTTTATTAAGAATAGACCAAGTAAAAATAAAAGGCTAAATAAATATCAAGTCACAAATACAGAGGAGCAGCAAATAAACAATAAAACATCATCAGAACAGATGCTCAAAGTATCCATCAGATACCGCTGGAGTAGCCAAACTGAGAGAGAAAATATAAGGTAATATCATCAAACTGGGGGCTAAAACCTTCCAGGAGAAATTGACTGCTGACACCTCATTTAAACTATCTGCTGGAGTTTACAGTGGAGGGCCCTAAGCAGAGCAGAATGTGCCCCTACGTGAGGCTTCCAATGGAAAAAACAAATACCATCAGGTAGACAGTACCATCAAATAAGGTGTTTGCAATCATCCAGAAGAAACTGAATGGGGCAGATGAGACAGGCAGCCTGAGTTCCCAATAGAGGGTGCTGGGCAGAGGGTCTGCTCCAGTTTGCTGTTCCCATTGTAGACATTTTTATATTATAATCAATGGTAACCCTGTTTTGAGACAGTTTATCTTCTAGCTGTCCTCAAGGACACATTTTTAACATCCTTAGCTGTTTGCTGCTTTTCCTTACTTCTTGTGGCAGACTTAAGGGACCAGCCTGCCCAGAACAGGAACTTTTGGAGACTGTGAAGGAAGGCTTCTTGCTCCAGGGGTCTGCTTTCATCAAGCCCAAATATCACATGGCAATTTAACAACACAATGTTCATTGCAGAACATTTTAAAAGATATAACCATTTTTAAAAGCTATTGGAACTAGCCATGGTGCTGAGGTAGACATACCAGCTGCAGTCTCCTGCAGTTAAATTTGTGTCCCGATCTGTGAAGGGACTGAGGGGACATGAGCCAAATTGCTACAAGTTTAGCAATGAGACAACATTCCAGATATTAAAACTAGAATGTATATATCTAGGATTTTTTAAATATAGATGTCTTAATTATCTAAGTTATTAGGTATAAAATAGCTATCTCCTATTTTAAAATAATTGTATGTCAATAACTTATAAGCTGAATTGGGGGTTATTGTTCTAACATCCTTCAGGCTGGGATGCCTCAAATCCATGTATATTTGGGATAAGAAAATACACATCTTCATTATAATAAAAGACTATTTCCCATTGACTGGGATATGTATATTAACTTCATGCATGGCTATGGTGATTACTTAAATTTTAAATGTTATTTGATCAAGAGCACCCTATGGAGTGACAAATTTCTATATTTCCAGAAGAATTTGAAATGGTGAGAATGCTAACAGTTTGATCTGAGTTAAAAGTGACCCTTCCTTTTCAATCACCCCTCACTTTAATGTCTATTAAATTGTATCACTCACAGCTGAAGCTGCTTGGCAAAATCTGAACAATCATTTCTTGCCTAGGTCTGGAAAGTGCCAGAATAAAATATCATAGTATGTTTTCACCAGCACTTTCAGTAACTCTTACCCCTCCATGAAGCACAGTGAACAAATTGTCTTCAGTCACTTCAAAACTTGAAAAGAAACAAAATAATGGCCTCAAACCTTTATAACCTAAAAAGTAAAATGTCATTGCATAACTCCTTATTATCTATTTTACCTATTCACTGAACATTTTGAGGGGACTTAAAACATACAAGTCACTGTTGGGAGTACTTAGAATATTAGCACATTTAATCTTAAACAGCCCTACACCGTGTATATGCTTACAGTTTTTCTGGTGAGGAAACAGGAATGTAGGAGAACTTGCCAAGCCTAATATGTTTAGTGTCTGAACTACAGTTTGAAGTCTGGCAGCCCAGCTCTTGACAGGTTCTCTAATCAATTAGTGGCCATTCCAATCTTATTTGTTCTAATTCTAGTTGTTGAAGTATCTGTCAGAAAACTCAGTATGAACACAAGAAGGGGATTTTAGAGTATGTAATGTTTTGTGATTATAAAATTCATATTATTTGTATTGGTTAGTTTTTATTGGCAGCTTGATACAACCTAGAGTCACTTCAGTTAAGAAACTGTCTGGATTAGGTTGGCCTGTGGCCATGTCTGTGGGAGACTGTCATAACTGATGATTTATGTGGAAGAACCCAATCCACTATGGGCAGTACCATCCCTAGGCAGGTTCCCTGAGTTCTACAGGGAAATTAAATGAGTATGAACCAAGCAGCAAGCCAATAAGCAGCATTCCTCCATGGTCTCTGCCACAGGTTCCTCCCTTCCTGAGTTCCTGCCCTTACTTCCTTCAGTGATAGACTGCGAACTTGAAGTATAAGATGAAACACACATTTTCTTTACCAAGTTCCTTTTGGCCAGAGCAACAAAAAAGCAAGCTTCATTATTTGTGTCCAAAATTTCAAAATATAGAAAAGAAGACCATGACAAAATCATTGTTGTAAATATCTACCATTAATATTCCTGTGAAAAGACTGTGGTATTTTCTGTACATCAGCAAAAATGTGTGTGCTTTGGAGAATCAGCACACCCTGTCTTTGCCTATTTTATGATGTGGATAATATTATTGAGTGTTCTTGCTGTCACAAAGACCAGTGAGACCACATAGTTTAAGTCAATGATAATACACCTCAATGTATGGCATTCTTTACCATTTAGATAATTTCTGCCTTTACCTTTCACAATTGTGACTAACATCACAAAATATGTTGAGCCTACTTCTGCTTGTTTCTTCCACATGTGTCTTCTGAAATGAAATTACTAGGTCAAAGGATACACATGCTTCTAAAGGTTATTATGAACTCCAGGGAAGGCCCTAGGAAAAGGCTGTAGCAATTCGGAAGAGAATGCTAACTTTTTCTGCCCCCAAGCTTTTTAGATGGTCTCATGCCATCTAAGAGATGCTTTGAGACACTCACAGGAGAACAGGAGCATACAGTTTCTCTCCTGCACATCCCTCCAGACAGAGTCCAATCAAACACTATTCTTTGATAGTGAACTGCAGACACAAGGCAAAGAGAGCTAGAGAAAGTAACTGACATGGGCTTGGTCCTGCATATTTAGGGCATGTGGCTTAGAAAAGCAATAACTAAATACTAATTAGCCAATATTAATTTGAGCTTCACAGTTCAGACATCTATAGCATCTACATAAAGGAGGTCTACAATGCTACAAAACTAAAGGGTTTTTTCACTCATGTGGAAGACTTCTGCCTTCTGAAAGGGTGCTCACCAATAATTGGCTGTGTTCTTGTGACCTGCAGCTCCAACATTGTAATTTTCCCATTTCTATGAGGAAGCGAATCTGGGACTTTTTTCCTGTGTAATCATTCAGCTTTAAGATGCTGGCAGTGAATTTAATTTGAACAGTGGTGCACTAGGCACAGGATATATTGCCTTTAATTTGACCTTTTAGGACTAATTCCATTTTCACTGTAATTCTTCAGTTTTATGCTAGTGTCTTTGAACTAGCTGAAGAAGCAGACACAGAGGGAGAGAATCTGTACCAGACACACTGCCTGGAAGCAGCCTTAACTTGACAGCAGCGCCTCCTGTATTCAGTTTGAGTGTTGATTATTAAGATGAAGTGGTCCGTAAAGAGGCTAGCAGGCCAGACTGAGAGAAGAAGCCAGCTTTAAAGAATTCCTTACCACCCACGACCTTATGAATGACTGCTACTTTACACTCATCTAGTTATGCCTGAAACATTCTGGTAGAAAAACTCATATTGCCTCCTAGAAGCTGGTCTGAAAACAACAGTCACTAGAAGCAGCTGGCATTGTGATCTATTTTAATAGGCTTCTTGATTTATTTCTATATTTTAGCACTACATGTTAAACTGTTAATTTACCAAGTCCTAGCATGTTATTTTCCAATAAAACACATTTTTGCAAGCATCTTTCTATGCCAGTTTCTTTTTATGGATGTTTTCAGATATTACAGGGATGTTACAGATATTCTGATTGATTTTCAGAAGTTGAGGAAAAGTAAGTGTCCTTAATAATGAGTTGGTGGTCAGACAGCTTGGAAATTGTGTACACTCCATGATTGCCATGAACTCTATCCTCATCTCCAATACAGCAATACACTTTGAGTATTGAGTTGTCTGGTTTCCAGATTGTCCCAGTGACTTCCTGCTTTCCTCATAGTGATCTGGGCTTCTAAAACATTCCAAGAAAGAAACTGGCCTGTCGTAACACAGAGCAGTGGCTCAGAATGGAAAGCTGCTGAATTCATGTTATCTGCTAGTGTTTCCTTTCCAGACCATGACTATGACTCTTTGAAAAGATTAGACTGATGGAAGTGGATACAGAGATCCCCGGCCAGGCCCCAGGTGGAGCTCCAGGAGTCCAGCTGTCGAGAGAGAGGAGGGACTGTAAGAGTGTGAATTATTGAGACCAAGATTGGAAAAAGCACAGGGACAAATAGCCAAACAAATGGAAGCACATAAATTATGAACCAAAGGCTGTGGAGCCCCCAGCTCGATCAGGCCCTCTGGATAAGTGAGTTAATTGAATAGCTTGAACTGTTTGGGAGTCACCCAGGCAGTGGAACCCGGACCTGTCCTTAGTGCATGAGCTGGCTGTTTGGAACCTTGAGCTTACACAGGGACATTTTGCTCAGCCTGGAAGGAGGGGACTGGGCCTGCCTGTACTGCATCCACAAGTTTTAAATGAATCCCCAGGGGAGTCTTGGCCCTGGAGGAGATGGGAATGGAGGGGAGAGGTTGGGGAGAAGGTGGGGGTGGGGGCAGGAGGGGGGGAGGACAGGGGAACCCATGGCTGATATGTAAAATTAAAACACAAATATAATAAATTTAAAAAAGATCAGACTTCATGTTTTGCTATTCTTTGCTAATAAAAAACAGATCAATTAAAAGTAATTTATGTCCCTTGACATTTTATGTATAATTTGAATATTAGTTAGTGTTCTGTTGTGTGATAAAATACCATGACCAAAAGTAACTTAAGAAAGAAAAAGTTACATTGGCTTACTTTTCCAGGAGGCTAGTGTGCTGGCTAGTTTTTATGTCAGCTCAATACAGGCTGAAGTAATTTCAGAAGAAGGAACATAAATTGAAAAAAATGTGCCCACTGGATTCACCTATGGGATATTTTCTTTATTAACGATTGATGTGGGTGCGTCCGTCCCACAGGAGTTGGGGCCACTCCTGGGTGGGTGGTCTTGGAAAGCAGAATAAGCAAGCCAAGAGAAGCAAGCTAGTAAGCAGCATTCCTCCAGGACCTTGTTTCCTGCTTTGAGTTATTAACTTGACTTACCTGGAAGTGTAACATGAAATAACTCTTTCTCCCCAACTTGGTTTTAGTTGTGGTATTTCACACAGTAATAGAAAGCTAAGATATCTAGTTTTCACAATGGCTGGAAAGGCATGGTATACAGGCAGGAGATGGAACCCGGCTGGTCTCATTTAGATCAGGAGCTGGAGCCTGGCTGATCTCATTTAGATCATACCAGGAAGCAGAGAAAGAGCAGAGATGGGGTGATGACAAAAACCTTCAAAGCTCACCCCTAGTGACATACCTCCTCCAACAAGGCTGCATCTCTTGAAACTTCCATAACCTTTCCAAACAGTACTACCAAATGGGGGCATTAAAATATACATGCATGTACGGGGCATTTCTCATCCAAACGGCCATAGTTTGCTTTGCAAAAGTTTAAGCTGGTTAACATAACCTGTTCCAGGAGAATTCAAGTCCACAAAAAGTCATGTAAGTGACAATAGCAGTAATAATGGGTCAGCCAACAAAATCCTAGGACAAAAGGAAGGTCATCTTGTCCATCTGAAATGGTGTAACAAACCATAGGGCCCCAGTGTGATTTTCTGAATCCCTGTGATGCATACAAACTGTTTTATCTCGGCAGGCAGCATCATGGACTGCACACAAAGAATCTACTCATTCAGCCCTAGTTCAAACTGTATTAGGAGGAACAGAGGTGGCAATAGTACTACTGTGTGCCCCACATTTTTTTCCACAATAGGAACATGGGTGGAAGTCCATTATCAATGAAATAGAATAGAGAAGAATCCATGCTGTCTACTTTCAGGTCACCAAGGATTCTGGCACCCCTTAGCCCTCAGTCCAGGAATATGTATCCAGGCACATGCTGCAAGAAGTTGGTAATCACATGCATGATGCTGTAGTAATTTGTAGAGCATATGCAAGGTGTAGCAGAGGGTCAATGAACACAGCAGGCAGGCAGTAGCAGAAGGGTACCATAGCATTCTCTGAGTATTCACAAGTACTCGGAGCCCATGTTGCATTGACAGGTCCTGCTCTCATGGCACTTGAAGGTGGTGGTGAGCCAGACCTGGCAGAACTTCAGCAAACTCAGACCTGCATAAGGGTGAAGTGGACAAGCCAGAATGTCAAAAGCATGTCAGGAATGGGATGGGACTTTTCCGTAGCAGTATAACTTATTTCATCCCCTGCTTTGCCTTATACAAATTGTGTGCAGAATGCTATGACAAAACCAAGCCATTCAGAGAAGTGAGAAATAAGGTGACCCATGACCAAATGAGGACACTTCATAGAAGAAGATGCAAAGTTGATCCATGATAAACAAGCTAAATGGTGTCTTGGAAATGAGGGTCACTCTGCTTAAATACATACATAATTTCAGCATAGATGCAACTATGAACAGTGTAAAGTAGAAAGTAAAAGTAAGCCATTTTAATTAATCATTCTTTCCATAGGCTTACCAGCAGGATAGACAGAACAGAGAGTGATAAATGAATTTGGGGTCCATGCACTTGCTCATCCTTTTATCCAGAATGGCCTCTCTAGAATCCAACCTGACTCATTCGCTGATTTCAGTTCTTGTCGCACATCATTTCAGTGAAGAGATGTGTTTTCTGAGCCTGCAACATGCTTTCCCCACAACATGGATTACATCTGAAATTTTATGTACAAATGCACTTGTGAGGGTGTGTATCCCTGCTGGGAAACACTATTATTTCTTTTAAAGTTTATGTTTCTCTCTGTGAAACTGTAAGACTCTAATTTAAGGGACTTCGCATTGTTCATGGCTCTGTCCTTAGAACCTGCTTTATGTTGAGAATGTACCTGGTCAGTTGCTATTACTTGAATTATTAACTTGATAAATATATGAGTTAAGCCCAGAAGCTTCTCTTCTTGGTGCCTATTATACAATAGTGTTTACAGTATTTATGTTGTACTTTAGCATTCTGTGGTAGCATAACATTGAAAAGTAGATCAGGATTTTGTAAGTAGAGGCTGAAATGAGACATTCTGTGTTATAGGTGAATCCATTCTGATGGAGTAGGAGTGGGAGGGAATTGACAGGGAAGAAACTGAGATGATGAAAACCAATTAATACATTTCCTGTACAAAAAACAAAAAACAAAAAAAAAAACAAAAAACAAAAAAAAAAAAACAAAGTCGGTAGGAGCATAAGTCACTAGGGAGTCCAAGATAAAATGAAGCATTAGCCTTCCATATGAGCAAGACCTAACAAGCTTCGTGGTGGTTAAACATCCAACTGTGCAGCACAATGGGAAAGAGTGTCCAAAGGCAACTTGGAGGTTTCTGCCAATTGGGAAATCATTAACTGCTTTCCGCAGACAAAAAGCACAATAGCAAGGCTAAGTTGCTTCTGGAAGGTGATGCCACCTTTTGGAAGAATGTCAAGTCAAATTCTAGGGGATTGGTGAAAGCATGACAACTATGGAAATGGAACACACTGAGAAGTCAGGACTGGAATGAGTAATTTAGGAATCACCTTCTTTAGATGGCTTTGAGACTAGGGAAATAGCTCAGGCCACAGCATTTACATCTTTCCTAGACTTATTCCATGAGATCCTATGTACAAGTTAGTTTAAGAGACTCATGTCCTTTAGAGTAGGAATTGTGTTTTATACTATGAATTTATCCTTTGCATCACTAAGTATTTCCTTGAGAATAGCCATGTTCAATAAACATTATTCATGTGTTTCAATTAATATCATTAAACATACACTATATCTTGATTTAGAGTAATATTTATCTTCACATATCTGAAATATGTCTTATAATTTATGAGTAGTTACCATGTTTATGTTTAATTTTCCCACTGGTGTTTTATACTTTTTAGGGCATCAATTTTACCTCAAGGCAATATAACATAAAAGACTTGTGTTTGATTTGTTCTAAAATAAATTAATTAATTAGTTTCTTTCGAAATTAGAAATTTTTTAAGCAGCACTTTAATGAATGCTATACTATCATGCAAAAACCATTGATGAATATCCTATTTTTAAGAAATTCTCTAAATTGAACAATGTGTATGAATATGAACAGTTCATCTCCCTGTGGCTTTTTACAATATTGCATAGGCTGTTGTATAGAAACACTCCACATTTTCCTTATTGTATAAATCTCAAATTCCTAGAGCCAAAGAACTACAGATATATTAGGAATATTATAAGAATGTTTTGAAATGAACACTTAAGCTTTCACATTAACCCTAGACATCACATAAAACACAAAGACTGTTTATTACCCCAGCATCATGAGACAGAAGGTCTGAGAGAAAAAGAGGAGTTTGTGGGCTCACTGTTTGAGAGAGGGAGAGGTTCGTCATGGAAAGGGAAGCTTGCAGAGTTCAAGGTTCCAGGAACATGTAGCTGAGGCTCCTTATGCCACAGACAACCAGAAAACAGAATTCAAGAACAGCAGTATCACCTTGCAAGGAGAACCCTGGTGAACTACTTCTGCCAGCCAGGCTCAACCTGAGAGATTTCATAGTCTCCTAAAACAGTGTGACCAACTTGGAAACAAGCATTTAAAACCCTAACCCATGGAGGACACTTCATATTCAACTATAACAAAGAGCTACTTGGGGAAAAAAAGGAATATATTAATGAAAGGTATTGTTCAGAAACTAGAGAGGCTAGCACTTTCTTTTCAAGCACAATTTTTTGGACATAACCAGTAAATTAAGTCAACATGCCTCGTGGACTGTGCTCATAGCAGCTATTCTCCAGTGAATTTAAATCTGTTGATGGGATATTTTGCCTCTGCTTTCTCCTGGAAGATATATACCCTCAAATTATCATCGCATTAGATCTGTATCTAAAAGTCTAGCCACAGAGCTTTACCCTGATCCACAATTGTATAATATTTCACTCCTAAGTTCTATCTAGAGACTGATGTCTGCTACCCTCTCATTGCTGTGTTGGGGAACACCAAAGTCAAAATCATCAGACAAAAATCAAACAGACATTACCTGAGTGCCTATGTTATAAGCTGACTTCATAAGCCCTGAACCTGGCACACCCTTCAGTTTGACATTTTCACTCTTAAATCATTTTCTGGCTTTCTTGGAAACTTTCCAACTCACACATTTAGTTAAAGTCTACGTTCTGCTGCTCCTGTAGGGCTCTTTGGACTCAACCACACACCTATGGACTCTCTCACTAGAGAAGGAATGGAACTTCTAAGGAACTTTCTGGATGGATTCCAAATGGCTCCCAGGCAGGTTCTCTTTTGATCTGTATGTGAATCTCACCCTTGGTCCACAATTCTGTGCTATCACCCCAATCCAAACTAAGCAGCAGCTACAGTACTGGCAAGGGAGTGAATGGGTGAGACAGCGGGGTCCATTAAGCTATAGCTGAATCCTTTCTCAAAATGCCATGGTGTGTGCTGGCTGTGACAGTACTCCCAGCCTCTGCCCTCTGGTGGACAGTGTTACTCGGTGTACAGTTCACACTACAGATATCACCCAGTCCTGCCCTGCAAAATCTCCAACAGCCTCCTTTCTTTGTTTCCTCTATTTTCTCTTTTCTTCCATTCTTCTTTCTTGTGCTAGGAAAACTGGGACCTTATGCATGCTAAGCAAATACTCTTTAAGCACTGAGCTGCTTCTCTAACCCTCCAACAACCTAACTTGTAGCATCCTTTTCAGAAAAAGAAGTCCTAGAGCTATGTAATCTCTTTTCACTGCCTTCCTTTGAATGCACATCTTAATTTTCTAATCATCATTATGAATTCTTGTCTGAGAGCTGGGGTTCTATCTTAGTGGCAGAATGATCACAGACCAAGTACAAGGACCTGGGATTGATCAACATAACAACAGGAAAAATCCTGTCTGCTTTACCTGGAATCTTCACCTGAAATGTGCAGTTCCAGAAGGATAAAGTTTATCATTAATGATTTTATTATTTGGATAATTTTGATGTTTCATTTCTTTGATTAGTAAGCAATAGATATATTTTTCTTGATAGCCTCATATAAGGAAAAATATTCTAGAAAGTATAAAAGAAATAAATACAACTTGTATATCAATAAAAATTTATGATTCCCATATTCAAGACCCTGACATTAATCCACACACCTATGAACACCTAATTTTTGACAACGAAGCCAAAATTGTTCAGTGGAAAAAAGAAAGCATCTTCAGCTAAGGTGCTAGCATAACTAGATGTCAATGTGTAGAAGGCTGCAAATAGATCCATATCTGTGACCATGCATAAAACTTAAGTCCAAGTAGATCAAAGACCTCAACATAAATCCAGTTACTCTGAACCTGATAGAAGAGAAAGTAGGAAGTAGTCTTAAATACACTGGCACCAGAGATCACTTCCTAAATATAACACCAGTAGCACAGACACTGAGAGCAATAATTAATAAATGGGACCTCTTGAAACTGAGAAGCTTTTGTAGGGCAAAGGACATGGTCAACAAGACAGCCTACAGAATGGGAAAAGATCTTCACCAACCCCACATCTGACAGAGGGATGATCTCCAGAATATATAAAAAGATCAAGAAACTGCTGTGGATATCGCTCTGTGTAAATAAAGTTCTGATTGGCCAGTGGCCAGGCAGGAAGTATAGGCGGGACAAGAGAGAAGAGATTTCTGGGAAGTAGAAGGCTGGAAAGAGACACCGCAGCCGCCGCCATGAAAAGCAACATGTAAAGACACTGGTAAGCCATGAGCCATGTGGCAAAGTATAGATTAACAAAAATGGGTTAATTTAAGATAAAAGAAGTAGATAACAAGAAGCCTGCCACGGCCATACAGTTTGTAAACAATGTAAGTTTCTGTGTGCTTTCTTGGTTGGGTCTGAGCTGCTGTGGGACTGGCGGGTGAGAGATTTGTCCTGACTGAGCCAGGCAGGAAAACTCTAACTACAAATGGCGTCCAACGTGTTGGCAAGAGTTTCCACCTAAAATCTGAGAAAAAAAGATTCTAAGACAGAGGTAAAAACAGTTTCCTAATTGTCTCTCTCAAGTTAGCGGCAGCCTGCCGGTTTGAGCTACTATGGCGGGTTCCTGGTGTGTGCATCTGACCAGCAGTGTGGCAGGAATGAGGAGTCTACAAGCAGCACTTTACTCTGCTGTGTGGTAGATTTAGCCTTTGCTAGTTAAAAACAACAACAAAGTTTCTGGGCTATGAACTGCTTTGATAGAACTGCTTCTGATAGTTGATGGTACACATGGCCCCAGACCCAGAGCTGGCAGTAAACTGTACCACCACCATGTTGGGAAGCTGAGGTAGGTGGAGCCAGCAGCCACAGTGGCGTTTCAATCTTACAAAGATGGATATTACACAGAGAATCTGGTTTATGTTGTCTTTGGGATTTTTAACCACAGAAAAAGATTTGATCATAAAAGCTGTTGAGTTAAACAAATATGTAAATTTTAAAGGTACCTTGACTTCGAAATTTGGATATAAGGATATGTTGCTTTGGAAAGGAGTCTCTGCTTTTGTTTCCACAGAAAGCCAGAGGCTGTGGATTTGTTCCAGATTAAGATATATCAGGTTTGATCAGCTAAGACCACCTGAAAGGTCTCCGATGACACCATGGCCCAGATGATCCGACATCCAGAATGGTTTCAAGGCAACTGGCTCAGAGGTTCACCCTAATGGACTACTCCATAATCCTAAAATTTTCTTTGTGTCCCCATAAGATGCAGCGCCCCCCCTCCAGCAGGAAGTAGTAAGAGAAACTACGCCCACATTCCCAAAATTATCAAGCTGGCTTTGGAGATGGAATTGGCTCACTCCTTCTCTAAACCCAGACATATTGCTAAAAGAAAAGGTTAAGAGATTCTTGTGTCCCAAATCAGAAGAGCCCTCTAGTGTGGGACAGAGAAAAACCAATATTTTTCTTTAAAGTAGATTTATTATAAACACGATCTCTTTCTAAAGAAGAAAAGGGGATATGATATAGATATAATAGGATAAAAGGGTAGATTAAGGAACTTACTTCTAAAGAGCAACAACTTGTTTAAAATGTTTTACATTGGTATAGATTTTAGTCTATTGATACGAACTTAAAGTTAATTTTGTTATACTGTGTGTATATTTCTACTCATGTTTAAGGTATTATGTTTGTACAGCTCATTTTAAATTGAAATGGATAATTAAAAATAGATTAATAATTAATCATCTAGGATAATCATACTTGTAGCCATGTTAGTTAAGTCTTCTAGGTATACACAGAGATATTTCAGGTAGATAGGTAATCTTCAAATACTTCAAAGACCTACAGAATATGGCATTTAAAATACTTTTAAAATTTAGACTTTCTGGACGATGAGACATGTCTGCTCCTGGCAGCACCGTTTTACTTCAGAGAGGAGGATGGGCATTGAAGACACTTCATATGGAGTTTATCTTCACCTTGGCAAAAATAGCCATTTGGACAAGAAACTGTTCTTGCCTGGACTGCTTGATCGACTGGACATGCAGGACCCATAAAAAGGTGACCACTAAACTTTGCTTGACAAAATGGTCCTTCAGGTTCCTGCTTCACAGAGGAAACTACCAGACATTCTACAGAACACTGAGAGAAGTGAGCGAGAGACTCTAGCCCTGTGGGCTAAAGACAAATGCCCCAACTTTACAAAAAACATTAGGTGACTGTCCAGGCTGCCAGCTGTCTCTGTCTACTCTTGCAAGACTCCTAAAAATTGCTTATATCCTTCTCCTGGTTCTCAGGTAATATTATATCCTTCTGAGGTCTTTGATGTGGTTGAAGACTAGATAGTTATAATTTCCTCAGTTATGATAAAAAATAAGTTAGATATAAAACTTTAGATTCACAAATATAAGATAGATAGGATATCTTCTTTAATATTGTAACTATAATTCTTGCTTGATAATTGTTTTGTTATATGTAATTGTACTATGTAAAAGTTAAAACCTTCCTTTAGAAAAAAAAGAAAAGGGGAAGTGCTGTGGATATCGCTCTGTGTAAATAAAGTTCTGATTGGCCAGTGGCCAGGCAGGAAGTATAGGCGGGACAAGAGAGAAGAGATTTCTGGGAAGTAGAAGGCTGGAAAGAGACACCGCAGCCGCCGCCATGAAAAGCAACATGTAAAGACACTGGTAAGCCATGAGCCATGTGGCAAAGTATAGATTAACAAAAATGGGTTAATTTAAGATAAAAGAAGTAGATAACAAGAAGCCTGCCGCGACCATACAGTTTGTAAACAATGTAAGTTTCTGTGTGCTTTCTTGGTTGGGTCTGAGCGGCTGTGGGACTGGCAGGTGAGAGATTTGTCCTGACTGAGCCAGGCAGGAAAACTCTAACTACAAGAAACTAGACATCAAAATACCTAATAGTCCAATTTTAAAATGGGCTATAGACCTAAACAGAGAATTCTCAACAGAGGAAGTTCAAATGGCTGAAAGACATTTAAGGAATTGTTCGACATCTTTAGTCATCAGGGAAATGCAAATCAAAATGACGCTGAGATACCACCTTACACCTGTCAGAGTGGCTAAGATCAAAAACAGTGAAGATAGCTTATGTTGGAGAGGTTGTGGAGCAAGGGAATCAGTCCTACACTGTTAGTGGAAATGCAAACTTGTACAGCCAACTTTGGAAATCAGTGTGGCACTTTCTCAGAAAATTGGGAATCTATCTTCCTCAAGACCCAGCTATATCACTCTTGGGCATATACTTAAGGAATACTCAATCATACCACAAGGACACATGCTCAACTATGTTCATAGCAGCATTATTTATAATAGCCAGAACCTGGAAACAATCTAGATGTCCCTCAACTGAAGAATGGATAAAGAAAATGCGGTAAATATACACAATGGAGTACTACTCAGCAGTGAAAAACAAAGACACCATGAGGTTTGCAGGCAAGTAAATGGAACTAGAAAATATCACCCTGAGTGAGGTAACCCAGACTCAGAAAGACAAATATGGTATGTACTCACTCATAAGTGGATACTAGATGTAAAGCAAAGGATAACCAGACTGCAACCCACAGCTCCAGTGAGACTAGCTTGTAAGTAGGATCCTAGGACCAACACAGGGATCACCCAGTGATGGAGAAATGGATGAGATCTACATGAGAAAACTGGAGGTTATGGGGGTTAATGAGGGGCAAGGGATGGGTGAATGGGAGTTTAGGGGAGCAGGAGGTCCAAGCTGGATCAGGAACAGAGTGGGAGAACAAGCAAAGAGACAACATGATAAATGACATAGGAGAAGTAGAGTGCTAAGGAAGTCCCCAGGAATCCACAAAGATGACTCCACCATAGACTACTGGCAATAGTCAAGAGGGTGCCTGAGCTGACCTACTTTGGTGATCAAATGGCTGAATGCCCTAACTGGCATCTTAGAACCCTCATCCAATGACTGATGGAAGCAGATGCAGAGATCCATGGCCAGGTGCCAGGCAGAGCTCCAGGAGTCCAGTTGACAAGAGAGAGCACGGATGCCATGAGCAAGAGATATCAAGACCATGATTGGAAAAAGTACAGAGACAACTAGCTAAATTAGTGGAAACACATGTACTGTGGAACCAAAAGCTGAGGAGTCCCCATGGCACTGGACTAGGCCCTCTGGATAAGTAAGGCAGTTGTTTAACTTGAACTATTTAGGAGGTCCTCAGGCAGTGGGTCCAGGAACTGTCCCTAGTGCATGAGCCAGCTTTTTGGAACCTAGTGCCTATTGACACTTTTAGCAGCCTTGGTGCAGGGAGGAGGGGCTCATATCAGCCTCAACTGAATTTACCAGGCTCTGCTGACTCCCTATGGGAGGCCTTGCCTTGGAGAAGGTGGGAGTGGGGGATGGCTTGGGAAGAAAGGCTGGGGGTGGGAGGGAAGAGGACAGGGGAATCTGTGGTTGATACCTAAAATGAATAGAAAATCTCTTAATAAAAAATAAAAATAAAAATATTATGATTCCAACAAAACAAAAGTACTTGAAAATTGTGCAGCGTCAGATCCCTGACATTGCTCATGGAGAATGTTGCACCAGAGTACACAACCCTTCCTTTAGGCCTTCCTGAATCTACATAATTCTCAAAAAGCATTATCTTCTTCCAAGGCTTAGGTCCTGAGTCTAAAAAGGTAAAAGCCTCAGAGATAAGGAATACTGATTTCTATATACAAGTACTTGAATTTAGCAGATAAAGACTCTTGCCTCTAAGCCTGATGACTTGACTTTGATCCCTAGGACTCTTAAGGTGGAAGGATAAAAAGACACCTGTAAGTTGTCTTCTAACTTCTACATGTATGCATGTACAGATAGACAGACAGACAGACAGACAGATAGATAGATAGACAGATAGATAGATAGAGGCACAAACATCCACTTTCTGACAGGATTTAAGTCCTGTTCCACAAGATGAAACCCATACCTGGCTCCATCATCATTCTAAGAACCTATGCTGGACAGATCATAAACACTGGAGGAGAATCTACTATTATACTGCTTAATCAACATAGTGTTAAACAGACTCCTAGTGACTTATTATGCCCACAGATCAATGCCTCTCTCAATTTTCACCTAAGGTGTTTCTATTACCAGTAGATTGTAATTCACACAATGAACCAAGATTCAGGGCATAAGAGACCTGAAAACGCCCAGCACTGATAGACTGATGGGAACACATATTACACACACACACACACACACACACACACACACACACACACACACACTCCCAGGCCTCAGGGATCATTTCAGAAAGTGGAGCAGAAAGAGTGTAAAATCTACATGAGATGGATGGCTGCAAGGAAACAATATCTTCTGGACACAGCAGGGCAACTTCGCATATGAACTCACAGTAGTTGAGACACCATGTACAAAATCTATGCAAGCCCGAGACAGACCAAATCCCAGTATAGAGAGAGGAGTAGGGCACATAAAACCACCCATAGACATGGAGCTATTGGCAATTGTTAGATGCTGGGAAGGGAAGAGGCAGTTTTCACTAAGAGTGTTAGCCCCTGGTAAGTCAACCACATTTGGGCAGCACAATTGGTTTTAAAATATTTTTTTAAAAAGTAGACAAGAAGGGCCAGGCGTTGGTGGCACACGTCTCTAATCCTAGCACTTGGGAGGCAGAGGCAGAGTCTCTGTGAGTTCAAGGCCAGCCTGGTCTCCAAAGCGAGTTCCAGGAAAGGCACAAAGCTACACAGCGAAACCCTGTCTCAAAAAAAAAAAAAAAAAAAAGTAGACAAGAAGAGGGATGGGTATCATAAGAGTTGAGAAAGGGGGCAAGGTGAATATAAACAAAACAGATTGAATGAAACTCTCAAATAAGTAATAATTTTTTAACTTGAAAAGTACTCCATGAAGTCAAATATCTTAGGAAGATGCAAAGCACCAAACCAGCAAGAATTGTGTGCACACCTTATGTGAAAATTGAAGAAACAGTATAGATGGCTGGAGAGATGAATCTGATGTTGAGAACACTTGTAGCCTGCTCTTCTACAGGACTATCAAATGCCCTCTTCTAGACTCTGCAGCACCTCATGTGCACATGTATGTGCATACACACACACACACACACACACACACACACACACACACAAATTGTTTAAAAAGAAATGATTATAAGACAAATGCAATCATGGACAACATTTGCTATTTGCTTTGGTCCCTGGCTTTTCCTATCACAGGCAGCATAGTTAGTTTTGTAAATACAGTTAGCCAATACAAGGAATGCATACATTCTTGGATTATTAGATAATAGTTGTGATAACAAACAATCCAAATATCAAGTTAACATTGGATAAAGAGATATTCTTTTCTTCCTTCTATTGTATTATATTTCTTCAATAGCATGGCTCTATCTACAACATAAGGTTGGGCACATGACTCATACTAATAAATCAGAGTTTCCCATTACAAGCAAAATTCAATCTGAAATAGCAAAAAGAATATCAAGTCAGCACAATCAAAATCATTTGTAAGGCTCTGCCAAAACCACCACCCCTTTTATCTGGCACAAGGAGCTGCAAAGCTGAAATAACTCTTAAAATTCTAGTAACTTACTTTGACTTAGATAAAGAAAGCTCATTTAAACATGAAGCCAGAATACACTCACATGCAAATACACATAATCACTCTGCCATCTGTTTTTGTTCATATAGCCAGTTACATCTAAAACAAATTCCCACCTTGGACTTATATTTGAAAGGTCTGTGTGTGCTTCTCCCTATTTGCCTTAACTACCAAGACGGAAGCCTCTCTTCATGCTATGCACTGAGCAGAAATATTCTTTTATCTCTTAAGTCCAGGTCTAAATACAATCTCTGGAAAGTTTAGAGATATTTTGCTGACCATCTTTATAGAGTTTATTGATTTTAAAATGAGTTAAATAATCCATATTTCTAGAAAATGTGTGGGTAGTTCTTGAACTCCACTAACTGAATCCTTACTGATGACAATACTTAATTTATGTTACTTAGAAGTTCCAGTTTTTGTGCAACTTAAGCCTATAAAACAGCTAAATATTTCCCCTATAAAGATGAGCCTTAATGCTATGTCACCTGTTCCTCAAGCACCAGAACTTCCATGAGAAGTATGTCATTCATCAAGAGGACCATGAAACAGTCACCACTCAGTAATTTCATAATGTTAGATATATAGAATTCTGTGACCTTAGTCAATAAGAAAATACTTAGTATGACCCTAATTTATACATAAGGGATAATCTGCACTAGAAAAATGTAGTTTTCTACCCATTAAATAGGGTGCAGGTAACATTAAAATAGACAAGACAATGAAAGTGACTTTAGTTACAAAGTAACTGTGATCAAGTCCCATTTTCTAAAAATATCTCTCACAAGAATTAGTGGCCTAGCTTCAAAAATCCATCTACTATCTGTAAATAATGGATATTTGTTGGTTATAATTCACTTCTAATGTCTTTCCTTCATCTGACATTTCATTATACAGGCTCTGATAATTATATTGCTAATCCTATTTTTTAGCTCAGTACCTAAAATGTGCTTTCTGTAATCAGATGACCTAGGTTTAAATACAGTGCCATTATTTATAACTGTATGACTTTGAACAAATTCCCCTTACTTCTCTTGCTGACAGCTCTTCTATGAAATGAGAATAGTTACTATAATGAATGCAAACCAATCATTCAGAAATAAAGAGAGACAGGTGGAGAACTCTACTGTGGTATTTATGTAACAAAGAAATAAACATATGTGAATTACTATTTGTTATTATAATTCTCATTTTTATACATTTGTCAGATCCCTGTGTTTCCTACAATATATTTATAAATTTTCCTACACTTAATTTCTCACCCAAGTCTCATATTGCCTTAGAAACAATAGCATTAAAATCATAAGAATCATGATTTAGAAATCTTTGAAATTATAAGAGTCCAAATAGTTTGATAGAAATGTAGAAGGAGCTGGGCGGTGGTGGCACACACCTTTAATCCCAGCACTTGGGAAGCAGAGGCAGGCAGATCTCTGTGAGTTCAAGGCCAGCCTGGTCTACAAAGTGAGTTCCTGGAAAGGCGCAAAGCTACACAGAGAAACCCTGTCTCAGAAAAAAAATAAAATAAAATAAAGAAAAAAAAAAGTAGGAGGTCGATATGAAGTTAATTGTAAGGAGTTCTATTTCTTTTAACATAGTGGTCTTCCCCATTTGTTCCTAACCATTCTCACTTAATACTTCCCATTTTCTCCTTAGATTTATAAATATGAATTAATATACATGAAGTCTGAATTTGTCTGAGAAGCTGTAAATATTTCTCAGTTTTCACTTAAACATGGCCACATAAGCACACACACACACACACACACACACACACACACACACACATATATATATATATATATATATATATATATATATATATATATATATATATATATATATATATATACGCATGTGCATGATGCATGTATGCCTAAGTGTACATGTAAATACATATAAATTATAGCCTCAATAAAATGGATAAAACATAATCAGGAAAACTGTGGCAGGGTCCTGTGCTGTTGGGGAAGGGGGCCGAGTAGGTGCAGAGTCAACAACACAGACTCTGGGAGAATGTGGAAACAACAAGCTCAGTTTATTCAGGAAGAAGGCAAGCCTTATATACCCTCCACCTGACCCTGGGAGAAGGTCTGATGAATATGCATCTGCTGATGTGACATGGCTACCTCTCATTGATCTTGGTCATCTCCAGATCGTGTTTCAGCTGCTGTTGCTAAGGCCCTTAGGCAGACCCAGGTTGGTTCTCAGAAAGTATCTTATTACTGGTTTGGACCAGATGGCCCTCAGGCCTGTTAGGGATGAGTCATCCCACAAGGAACATTTCATTAATGACATGTGTAACAAAAGTGATATGAAATAATATTCAATATTACTATTCATTACAGAAATAAATCCTAAGTGAACCCACAAAGTACCACTATGTGCCTTTTTTTAAAAAAAGTGGAAGAAAACTAACTGCAAATTTGGAAAAGAAACAAAGCACCTAGAGTCTTCATACACATCTGTGGAAATATATTTTTTTCTTTTTGTGTGTATGTGGCGTGTGTGTGTGTGTGTGTGTGTGTGTGTGTGTGTGTGTGTGTTCAATGTCAGGTATCATCCTCAGTCATTATCTACCATATGTTTTAAGACAGGTTCTCTTACTGAGGCTAGAGGTCATTGGTTCAGCTAGACTAGCTAGCCAGCAGGCCTCCAGGGTACACGTGCCTGGGCATTCCCAGTGCTGGAATAACAGATACTCACTGCTATGCCCAGTACCTTCAAGTAGGTGCTGGAGATGGAATTCATATCCTCATACTTTTGTGGCAAGCACATTGCTGATTGAACCATATTCCCAACCCTAGAATGTATAAATTTATATCCACTTTGGAATGTGATTGACAATTTCTTACAAAGATCAACATACAACTAGTTTATGGCTCAACAAATCCACTCCTAAATTTTTTGTTTAGAGAAATGAAAAATTACATTCCCACAAAATCCACATTTAAGTGCATAGCAGTATTTTTCACAGTCACCAAAACCTATAAATAATAAAAATACCCTTCAATATAAAAGCAGTTAAATAAATCAAGATGTATCAATTCATAAGGATGCAAGTCACCAACCAAAAGAAAATGCCATTGCCTCCAGCAGCAAGGCTGAATCTCAGATACATTATGCCTAACCAAAAAAAAAAAAAAAAAAAAAAAAAAAAGTCACATTGCTGAGGCTTCATGCTAGATGATTCTGTTGAAATAGCATTCTGACAAAGTCAACTATAGGGACAGAGAACAGATTAGTAGTTGCTAGGGTCTGGAAGTAAGAGTGGGTTGAATATGGTGTGAGGGAAATGTTTGAGATCATCGATAGGTTCTACACCCATGTGTTTGTCAAAACTCACAGAATTGTACATTGATAAATGAAAGCATGAATTATGTAAATGAAATAAACATTATGGAAAAACACCTCTGATGTGACACGGGTCACTCACTAAAATCATATACTCACTAAAATTGTTTATCTATATATGAGTGTGTGTGTATGTGTGTGTGTGTGTGTGTGTGTGTGTGTGTGTGTGTAGAGAGAAAGAAGATAAACCTAAAACAATTTAAAATGCTCTTCTCAAGTTACAAGCGAGTGGTCAATCTCAAAAACGTCAGTGTACATTGTGCTGCTAAAAATTACAAACATTGCAATAATGTATTATAATTTATCTCCCATGGCTTGACAAAATTAAATACTAAAATGCTGTTAGACTATTTGTAACTTGGTTCTGCCAGGTAAAATATGTGTAATTGTGAGCATGTGTGCATACATGCTTATGTGCATGCATTGGGTTAATACCTCTGGTCCATCTTCTTAGCCTCATTCTTGCCATTCTTTCTTTACCTAATTAATATATTTCTTCCTTCTGACTCTTGCTGTTGCATCCTTGAAGTGTTACTTCCTTGGGACCCTATTCACTCTCCCTGCATCCCATACTTTCTTCACGTGCTCCTCACATAAGTAATTACTATCTTTGTAATTACTTATTGGAAATTTTTTAATCTTTCAAAGTGACACAAAGGCTGCAGCGATTACATCTATTTTAATTCTTGTCTTATTCCTGTAATTATCACAAATCCTTCTTTATAATATAGATTCAAAACTGATAAAGGAACAAATAAATACATGATTTCTTCATATTTACTATTGTGAAGAAACTGGTGTACATAGTTAATTATGGACAAACAATTATGATTTGAATAGGAAATGACTTCAAATAGGCTCATGTGTTTGGGAGGTTGTGGAACCTTCAGGAGGTAGAACAGGAAGTGTATCACCAGGGGTGGGCGGGCAGACTCTTAGGATTTATAGCCTGGCTGTACTTCCTTATCTCTCTCTCTCTCTCTCTCTCTCTCTCTCTCTCTCTCTCTCTCTCTCTCCCTCTCTCTCTCTCTCTCTTTCTCTCTTTCTCTCTCTCTCTCTTCTTCCTGTGTGGGGATAAAATGAACTGGCCTCCTGCTGCTGCTCCCATGCCTTCCCCACCTACCATGATGGACTGCATCCCTCTGGAGCAGTAAGCCAAAACAAAGCCTCAATTCTCTAAGATGTTTTGTCAGGATATTCTATCACAGCAACAGAGAAACAACTAGCACATAGAAGTAGATTGTTGACGTTATATCCAGATAATGAAATACTTGAGGCAGCTAGTTAAATGAGGTTATTCAGTTCATGGTCTCAGAGGTTCCTGCCTAGAATCAGGCAAGCTTATTGCACTGCATATCTGCAGAGTATACGGGATATAGGAGTCGACATTGAAGACATCCACCTCTACTATAAGACAGGGCATAGAGAGAATTCCTGGGCCATCAGCCAAGTGCCCTGAAAGGGCCTTTCTCCAGCCCCCACATCTCAAAGCCTGCATTGCCTTCATTAAGTCACCCAAGGATCAAGTTTTTGACATGTTTTCTTAGCCTGTTTTATATGGATTGTTAATAGATTCTTAATAAAATCATGGCTGTTTCATACATGAGGACAAAACCAAGTCAAGGAAAATATTCTTTGTAAATGAAATATAGATCTTAATCTCAAAAAGTAGCAGTGTATACTAAGGGTTCTGTACCTGTTTTGTCATCAGACAAAACAAAAAATCTTTCCAAAATCATCAAAGTCCTCACGGCACTCTTACTATAGAAATCAAAACTGATCATTTTGTTAGGTAACAGCTGATTCTAAAAGAAAAGCAAAATGATGTGTGGTAATTTGAGTGATGTTTTAATATAAAATAGTGAGAAGAATGCTATAACTTTAAATTTCTATGAATTCCTTTAATGTGTGGATTGATAAAAGACAACTACATTCTCTCCTTGTTTCCTGTCAACCTGTTATCGCAAGCATATTGTACATTTGAGTGCATGGGTGAAGGAAAAGACATGGAGTATCTAAGAAATATGAAAACAATCTTGGCTCACAGACACTTGACAGGTGTTGAGACAGGTGTTGTAGCCACATCCAAGAGCAAAGCTTTACCAAGAAAAAATATATCCATTTATCATCGTGGAAATCCTAGTTTCTGTTGGTTGAACACTCACCTTCACCAGCACAGTTATATTGCACTTAAGTCACAACTGAAGCCAAATTCCTCAGGCATTGTTTTTCTGAACTCTTTCCAGAGGACCAGCACACCTACTGTGCAAAGGTGCCATGTCAGACAAAACAGAGGGCTGCACCCATGAAATCTCAACAATATGGTTGTCTAAAGAAAATGTGCATGATGACACCAGTCAGCATGCCAATGTGCATGGGAGAAATTTCACAAGGCCCTGGATCAAGAACTATACACAACCAATGGCTGCTGAGACAGGGAGAATCAGGTGTCTCCAGGGTGAGCTCTCTGACACAGTGTTCAATCCCAAGCTGTCAACCTTATATGTATAAGCATATGAGCATCAGTAATGATACAAAAAAAGAGGTTGTGAATTTTATAGGAACTGGGGAGGCACAGGAAGAATTGAAGAAGAGAAGAAGAATGGAATAAATCATATAAATACAGTACTCGTGTATAAAATTCTCAAAAACTAAAATTTGATTGAAAAGCGAAGTTCATGGGTTCATATCCACAATTTAGGTCCTGTGTGTTTTAAAGTTTGTCAGACACACAATCTTGCATGCAAGCATGACCATAAATTTTCTACTCTAAGCTTCTAGTTCCAGTGAGTGGCTGGCTTAGCAAATTTTGAGTAGGGGAGGTAAGAACTAGACTAGCAGGCATTAGTGGGGGGTTGATTTTGTCTCACAATTTGTGCCTGTGCCTAAACTGGTTCAAAGGGAAAGAAAAAGAACATTTGAAAATGAGCTATCAGATTTCATTTTGTTGTTGTTGCTTGTTTGTTTGTTTTTCAGGACAGGGTTTCCCTGTGTAGCCCTAGCTGACCTGGAACTCAAAGGTCAGCCTGCCTTTGCCACCACTGCCCAGCCAGATTTCATTTCTTACAAAGGAATATAGCTACTTAGAGGTAACCAGCCAGACGACCGAAGACTCCCATCCCCTTCCTTCCACTCCTGATCTACAGCAAGGACTTCTTCTTGGTCCAAGCTATCCAGAAAGGGGAAGTCAAAGACAAGCACACAAGTCAAGGCACTTATCTGAAGAGGAAAAGTGGAAATGTGTACATGGGTTAAGATGCAGAAGAAGATTGCTATCTCAGCCAACTCTTCTTCCTCTCAACAATCATTCTTGTCCTTTGTCTAAGGAAAGAAAGCCCTGACTCAGCACAGGAAATGGTTGATACCCAACTAGAAGGTATCACAGGGTAACATCTACTCAGAAATTCTCCTATCAGAAACCTTGTGTACTAGGCCAATACTGGAGTTCTTAGCATGAAGGTAAGAAGAAAATATTTTTAAAGATAATTGAGTGATATGAATCATAGCAATTTCAGTGTATTTCTATGTCTGTTTATTAAGATAAGTTTGTAATTTCAACTTCTTCTACTTCACAAACTTCATCCTCATGGAAGAAAGTGGTGGTTGTCCCATCCTTTTCAGTTTGACATGATCTGTCATCAAACCTCTTGGGAAAGGAATCTCAGACAGTCTTCCTGGTCCCAAGCATGGAGGAGTAATTCCATTTCCCTCTGGTAATTGGAATAAAATGTTTTAGACACAAGAATTATGGTAATCCCTACCTGTAGTTTTGTGAAAAAAAAAGTTTAATATGTACAGGGATGTGGGGTTGTCATAGCTTCCAATTTATAGGAACTATATGATTGTTTCTTTTTTGTACAGTTGTGCATGTATGTGAGTGCATGTATTACTATGTGTCTGTGCTAGTGAAGTCTAAGCTCTTCCTCCTTCCTTGATTTAGGGTAAGAATATTGATTTAATTTTTTTATTCTACAAGACATTTAATGCTTATGGTATTTTGTTGTCTGTGAGAGTGAGGGGGAAACAGAGGGAGAAATATGAGCTGAAGTTCATCAAGCACACTTAATGCTAATAGATTTACCTAAAGATTTCTAATGTTATAATTAGCTCACTAAGTATCATGTCCAAATCACTGCACCAGCAACAATAGCTTTTATAAATTCAATTATATGAGAAAAATGAGTAAATTGAACAAGGAAAAGGAAAATGCAGCAGAGAATGCACACTCTATTAAATGATTACAAGTTTATCAGAATTTTAAGTGGAGGGATTTTATCCAGGCACTGAGGTAACAAAACTATCTGAAATAGCAGCTTTTGATGCATATACTACAAAATCCCAAAACTGACATACATTTTTCTTTCAGAATCAAGTATTACTATTTTGTTACTTGTAAGAGCAAATAATAATTAAAATACACTTGAACCTCTTTTGTCCACTTTCTTAGTAAAGTCTGTTAAAGGTGCTTTTATGGGACTTTAGACTTCTGCTCTAATTTGCCTAGTATGTTTTTAATTAAAAAAAAAATCTGGTTTTTAAAGGGAATACCAAGAAATATGGTCAGTGTTATGCTCCAAGAGCAGCATCTCCTCAAGTAGGCCAAAAGACAGAAATATATTCATCTTTATATTGTGATTTTATTTCTATTTCACCAATGAAATACCAGACACAGGGTTGCAAATCTCTGAGAGGGTTCCTTTCAGCAGATATTTCAAACAACTATCATACTCCATACAATATGGCAGGTAATTGTGCACTGTAGGGAGTGATGACATTAAGCAGACTTAACAAATAAAGTAAAATATACCTATACCCCTTTAGTGGCACAATCAATTACTAAGGATTAAACACAGGTATGATCCATGCTGGTATAAGCCTGTGTTCCTATCAGAGGAGCAGCAGGCTGTAATTCAAAGTCCCAGTCACCTTAGTTTGTGGAAATTGGGAGATATACCCATGGAGAGAACTTCGCCTCTTGAGGATTAAGAGCAGCTGATCATATATGAATGGAGAGAGTGATGAGGCAGAAATATGGTTTTAAAATGATTACCACTTGAAACAAAGTATATAAAACAGCCATGGGAAGCATCCAGAGATGAAGGAGAACTAAATGGCCTCACACCTTCACTTAGGATGTATGCATATTTGCTGGAGGGTGAGCAGAGAACATCACCTAGAGTTAAATGATGTCATTAAGGCCATCAAGAAACAAAGGCTTACAGATAATTAGAAAAGTGAAAGAGAACGCTCAGCTGGACAGCCCAAGCCTGTGCAATTAACAGCCAAGTACTGCCCAGGAATGCCCTCAACAGCCAGAAGTGGCTCAGCATTTCATAGGAGGGTTCTGAACAACACAGCTTACTCATTGAAGATGTCTTTGCCTTCCAAACACCTTACACTTGTAAGTTCTGCCACATTCTCTTATGCATTGATTAATTCAGGTATCTGCCATCTCTCTGTAGTCCCTCTGGCTCTACATTCATGCCTTGTACTTGGCATGCTACCCAGGACAGTGCCTTTGGAGATTTTAGCATCTATGAAGTACTCACTAGCAACTGGCAGAGAGAGACATTGATTTTAGATTCTTTTTAAATTCTCTTAATAAATAATGCAATATTGTGAACTAGTGTCATCACTACTGTTTACTGCTATGGCATTAAGTTCTTTCAGCAAATTTTCAGAGCAGCTACATAGCTGTAGGACATCTCAGACTTATATTCAGGCAGTGCCCATCTATTTTATTACTCTTTGGTTTTGTTAAGTGTAAAAGTTCAAATTTATTCACATTGTTATCAAATGTACCATTGATGTAAACATGGACCTAGAAGCCAGGGAAATACCACTTCATAATCTATTACCTTAAAATCACCTCTGGGGGCCTGGGGAGATGGCTCAGTGGTTATGAGTACTTGCAGAGCATTTGGGTTTAGTTCCCAGCACTCAGCACTCACACCAGATGCCTCACAACCTCAAATAACCCCAACATCCAGGGGATCTGATGATCTCTGCTGACATCTTTGGGTATGGGGAACCCATGGGCAAACTCTTGAGGAACCTTATCTGTAGACTAGGCAAATAAGGAGCTAGCTGTCTTTGGAAGCTCACTGTGGTAACAGATGATAGCTGTGGAGAGTGTGTTCACAGGTCAGGGCTGTGTTCATAGGGTAAGAGCCATAGGGGAACATATGTTCCATTTAGTTTTTTGGAGAAACTAAAAAAATGTTTTTTATTCAAAGAAACCTTGTTTAGAACAAATAAAAACACGTGTACTTTTTCCTCTTTGAACTTGGTTATTTTTTTTCACTACAAGGGAAGCAAAATGAACTTTCTAAAACCCACCATTTCCTTGAAGGCACATGCAAAATCAGAATTAGTGTCTTTTCTGCCAATAGTTTTCTATAAGGAATGTATCCTATGAGTGAAAGTCCACGCTGCCTGCCTTTCTCTGGGAAGTAAAAATCCACCTCTGTACACAATGGGAGCCACTTTGTCTATTGATCTAAGAAGCCTTTAATTTACAACCAATCAAGTAAATAAACAAAATAAAACCACACAATTAACTCCATAGTGTCTCATGAGAGATACAACAAAAAGTCATCCTCTGGGGAAAGGCTAATCAAACCATCCACAACAGGGGTTTCATCTCTCTGAATATCTGGGAATATGGACTAGTTCACCTATGCAGACACATGCTACGCTCTCACTTAGCATCCAATAGTGTGTGAGGAGAGGAGTCTTTCAGTTTCTCTTCTACTTTGAAGATCTCAGTTTATCATTTTTACAACCTGTCTGGTTTTATTATCTTCTCTAAGGCAGACTGAAACTGATTCGCTACAAAGAAGAACACTTTGGTTTATGCTGTTTTCATCTGGTATTTTCTACGTAAAGGGCTAATTCATTAATTTTATGTTAAAGGGATGATTTTCTTCTTCTTTTGAGCAAGATATGAATTGGGTGAGTGCATCATTCATAAATGATGATAAATAGGAATGACTGATGAAGTCTCAAAGGTGAATTGATAGACCACTGAAGCACCACATGTTGATTCTTGTTTCCAATTAACAGATGTGCTCATGAGAGACATAAACACATACATTTCCTGCCTCGTCTCAGTCCAAGACTTAGCCAGATCCCCCTGTCTGTTTCAGCCATACAACTTCCTTTTTTAAGGTACAGGATTGAACCCAGGGCTCATGCATTCTTTGCTATATACCAGACTTCTACTTTATATCTTTTTTTCTTGCAGATTCTTGCTAAGTGGCACATGCTGGGCTTGAACTCATTCTAGTGAAGGCAGACTTTGAACTTGTAATCTCCCTGTCTTAGCTTACAGGCCTATGCCATGAGATTCACATGATCCTACATACTCCTTCACCCTCTGTAAGTTATTCTGTTATTCCTTCCTTAATGTTCGTCTTTGGATCCTAAAGCTAATATTGGCTCTTGCCTCCACCATTTCCAGTTTGTTTGGTTTTTTTTAAATCTTAAGTTCAACACATTATTGAAGATTTGAAATCAGCCTCTGTTCACAGACAAACACAGAGTAGGGTTAGGAAGTCTTTCTCCTGAACAGGTATGATAGCCTGTGAATTTTCCCTGTGGAAGCACAGTTGATCAGCATCCTCCATTGTCTTGGCTCATCTGTAGCCAAAGTTTCTTTGCATTGTATCGAGAGGTTCTTACAGATATATTCAGTCCAGGCTGATGTAATTAGCATCATTCTAAATAAGATAACTACCACTAACTGGATCTTCTAGTATGGTTTTCTTGTACATGTTAATCCATTTAAATAAGTCTGAAAAGATCTTAATGCTGATGACATCCATGTCTCTTTGCCTTTTCACCCTTCAGAGTTTGTGTGACTTTAAAAGTATTTTTCTCATCATAAAATAGATTGACAGGATTCATAATGGCTTAAAAGAAGTGAACATTTAGTATCAGATTCTGTATATTCTAGCTGAATATCTCTTCATGTCATTTCTATAAAAAATTGCATGTCATATCAGAAAAAATTATAATCTAACCATCTACTAGGTCCATTTGGGACATTTCTTATTTTTTCTAGACAGAGGTTGATATATCAATCAACTCTTATTGCCGATATATTCCCAAGACTTTTTTTTATGTAATTTGTTTAAAGGCCAAAAGCAGAATAATCAATAGACTGTTCAACTGAAAGGCTGTCAAGAACACGGATCATACAATAAGTGTACATCAATATAAATCACTCATCCCGAATGAGGGGGCCAATTTAATGGACAAACTATTAATCAGTTTGCTGAACTGAATTATTTTCACCACAAGTGTGGCCTTGGTAAGTAGCTTAAATGGGAAGTGGCTCATTCACATGAATGAGGTAAAGGAAGGGGGTGGAAAACCACAGCAAGCTGGAGAAGGAAGGGAAGCAGCAGGTCAGACAGCCACCTTCCTAGGTGATCTAGGAAAGTTGGAGAGTAGCTTTGACAAAAGTTTAGCTGTATCAACAGCCAGATTTGATGTCTTATCAAACCATTTCAAATTTTGAAGTAGTTAACAAATTTATAATTTCTAGAGTTCTGAGACTGTTCAAAAAATAAATGACTTATAGGTCACTCTTGTCTGTCAGGCCATTAGTTTCTGATGAGGGAACAGCCACAGTGTTTTTGACAGTGAACAGTGTAAAAATGTGTGTTTTCAATAATTTCATCTGTACCACACAGAGAATATGATACCATTCCTGGGGACAGTGAGGTGACTCAAGAGGAAAATCACCTGCTGTCAAGCCCAATAACCTAAATTCCTTCCCTGGGACTCTAATAGTAGTTAGACAGAATCAGCTTCTACCACGTTCTCATGACTTCTCACATGTTGTGAAATGTGCCATACATACATACATACATACATACATACATACATACATACATACACATACATACATACCAAGAACTTTAAATACCATTCCAAAGAACATTAGTATGAGGGGGATTTACATGCATGTGTACGCCTGTATACGTGAAAATGTATATAATTCAACCTTTGCCATAGCTGAAAAGGGAGTGCATACAGCGTCATCTCAATAAAAGGAAATATGATTCTTCAATAAAAGGAAATATGATTCTTAACTGATGGTAAATAAGCCCTCCAAGCCCTCTTTGGGTAGAAGACTCATAGGGTATATCATATTCCAGATCTCCTTCTCACAGTCTTTCAATATCCAGTTGCATCTATTGTATCCTCCTTCTTTATCCCTTTTATTATCAAAAGGCTGTGATTCTTATTGAAGAATCTTATGAAGCCAGTAAGGCAGACCAGGATTTCACCCTGCTCATTTGGCTCATAGGGTGCTGCATTTTAAATAAACACTCTGCATGACCCTGAATTAGGTCTAGGTCCACCAGCACACCTAACCAATGCAGCGTGGCTTCCATTTCCATCCCTCCCACAGTGTCCGCCCCTCCCACTTCCTTGCACGCTCTTTGGTGCCACACTCCACATGCTGTAACCTGATAGTTCCTGTCTTTTCTCACATCACAGAAACTCATTTCTGTGATCTCTGTGTCTCCCCTGCACTTTTTTACTGCTGTGCCTCTGCCAACCCGCTCTGTGGCTGGATCCACCAGATCAGGGTCTTGACGATGCACACCAGCTATTTGAATCTATTTCTTCCCTTTCCTGTTGTATCCTTCTGACGATCAGAGGCACCTCTGATTCTTTACTCCTGCAGTTCAGAGAAGAGCCATGTCCCTGGAATTCTTCCTAACAGTTGTCCCATCCTTGTCCAGTTCATTTGAGCTGTCCAGGCTTTGGGACCAAGTCTCTTCCAACCTTCTGCTTCCCATAACCATTACAACAAAAATCCCATCCAGTTCTCCTAAGCACGGAAACCTAGCAATGCTTCATTTTACCAACCCAAGAAAGACCTTAGAAAATAGAAAGGGAAATGTTATCATTAA
Organism: Onychomys torridus; assembly: GCF_903995425.1. NCBI lineage: Eukaryota > Metazoa > Chordata > Mammalia > Rodentia > Cricetidae > Onychomys > Onychomys torridus. The sequence goes on from NC_050451.1 coordinate 16,815,303, forward strand.
CTATCATACACATTTTTAAAGCCCATTCTCATCCTACTTTTAATTTCATAAATACCAATCAAATTCTGTCTAAAAGGAAAACATTACACTAGACAGAATATAGGGCAATGTGCAAATAAGAAAATGTTTCCTAAAATTACACGTTTTATTCTATGAAGGGAGAGACACTAAACAATTAAATGAGTATTTGGAACTGATGCAGATATTTAGGATGACAGGGCTTAGATGCTTGGAAAGGGGCTAACATGTTAGACAACCAATAGTCACCAAAAGTAAACTTGAAACAGTAAGTTTTTTGTTTCATGTTGATGATGATTAAGGACACACAAAAATGAGGAATAAGAAATAGCCAAATTTATTGAGAACAGAACAGGAAGGCTTAAGGCTATTGAAGTAAGGGGTGCTGGGAGAACTGCTGCAAGGAACCTTGAAGAAGCTTCTTATGGGAGTTATGGTGGAAGTCGAATAGAGAATGAGGTAGTTTTTATTGAGATGTTAGTTTTCTGGGCATATGGTGGATTGGGCCAATGATGGACCCAAACACTCTACACAAGTCCTCCTCGTCCAACCAAAGAGATAATTTTATACTTATCCAATTAGGAAGCCCCTCTCTGTCAATATTTGATTTCTGGCTGACTTTTGTTCATCTGCTGGCTGCGAGCCAGGACTGCTATTTTTAGACATTTACATCTACAGGTGTTGCTAGCTGTTAAATAATATTCTCTCTGTTCTCTCATTTACGTGACAGGTATATTTTACTATGGGGCTCTTCCCTTATTACCTCTGAGGAGCTGACTCCTGCTTCATCAGGACAGATGAAGTGGTGAAGAAAACAGGGTCGTGAGTGGTAAGGGAGAGGTGGCAGTAAAGGGGAGGCCGAGCGTCCCACAGGGGCCTCTATAGTAAGAGTCATTACACACTGGAGACACCAGAGAAAGGCATGGGGCTTCCCAGAAACAGCAATTACACCAGCTCCAGGGAAGAACCAGCAAACCAGTGCGTGGGACCAAGCCATACACAACATCTTTCATTGGGCTTTGGATTCTGCTCTGGGTAGATGAGATTTCCTTGAAAGGTTTCAGCCAGTAGATAGCATGTACTAACATACATGAAGAGGGTCATCCTGGTCAAAATGTAGAATGTTGACTAAATGTGAGTAAATATAGAAGCAGAAAGCAAGTAGGAAGCTGTGGTAGATGAGGATAATAGATTGGAGAGTATCTGCAGTGGAGGGGGAAGTGGTAAATTCTCACTATCTTTTCAAAGCATCACAAGATGGATTTGAAATAAAATAGGAAATGACTAAATGTCAGCATATATATTTAGGATAGAGTCACCACAAACATAACTGATAAGCCTTAAAAAGGAAGGGAATCAGACAGGAGTAGCATGAACAACCACATTTAAAATCTTGATGTCAGAAAGAGTAGAGCAGAATACATAAACTGTGTGCTGCTATCCCGTCAATCAGAGTCGTAACCAAAATGATGGGATGAGAATACCTGGTCTTCATGAGAAGCAGAAGAGGTTATCCAGCATTAGGAACATGAGGACATGGAAGAAGGTACCAAAGAAGCCCAGCAAGAGACAGAATGAATGAAAACTAAGGAGAAGTTGGGTGACCAGAAGACTCAGACACCCCAAAGATAGCATATTTTAAGGAAGTTGTCAATCAAATTGATTATAAGAACCAAGAACTCAGCCTTAGCCTTCTGAATATGGTAAGCTTTGGGGATTTGGAGGGAAACTACTGGAGGAAAGGGATGAGATTAAAACCTGTTTGGCTTTAGTTCAAAGAGAATAGGAACTTCCGACAACAGGTAGAGGACCCATTACAGCTTTTTATGATTACCACTTCATTGCCTTGAAGTTTCCTGCATCCATGGCATCCCAAAGCTCTGTCTGAAAAAAAGGTGTCACTCATATAGAGTCATAAATGAAACAGGATGCGCTTAGGGTACTTAACACAGGTGAAACATATAGCTGAGGAGTAACCACAGCCGTTAGTGATGTGAATGCTATGCGCCCTTTGGGGACTTGAATTAAATTTAGAGCCTCCAAGAGAGAGGATTGTCTGCAACTACCACTTACTTTAATGAAATTAACTATAATCTTTTTTTTTTTTTGCTAAAAGTAGCAACCAATTATTCCATAATCCAAATGTATCTTAGGTAACAGTAGGAGAAAATTACTACAAGATGTTCTCTTTGACAACTTGAAGTCAATGAAAGCTCATTATCCTCCTAAAGACTCAGAATCTATGCAGCCTGTGAAGCAATGGTGCATTGACCTACAGCTGTTTCTCCCTTTCAGAGTCTCCAAATGTCCAATTTCAACTACCAACCCTTAAAGTGCCATGGAGAGAAAATGAGAATACTTACAGGTCAAAAAAAAAAAAAAAAGTGTCCTTTCATTAAGACCACAAAAAGAAGCCATTACTGCTTCCTATTAAATAAGGACATTCTTTGCGGGTTGTGAAATGGAACAGTGGGCATCTTGCACTTTGGCTGGAACTGGCATGGTAGAGAATGGTATCCATTAAAGCCCTCAGAGGAGAGAACACTGTGCTGAGTATGCATGTGGCTTCTCTCATTCCTCTGGTGACTCCTCAAAATCAAATTTTAGAGTAAAATACTTAGCTGTGCAGGATACTTCAGCTCCATCTCCCTGCTGCTGGCCTTCCAAACAAAGGGAATAAGAGAACTTCAGACTCCGTGGACAAATACCAAACATGCTAAGGATGAGTTTCAACTCTATGCCTGTTCCTGCACTGATTACTTCCTGTTTATGATTGCATTATATTCCTTCTGTACATCTCATCAGTCCAGTGTGACTGACCCTGTTCTAAGCGGTACTCAAAGGAGCAGAGGTATGGAAAGATGAAATCATCTTCTAACACACAGCAACTCAGGGAGAAGAGCAGTGCTTTTAACACATGAATAAGAAAACTTGGTCCTGGTATATGATGGGTCTTGGGAAGGATTTCCAAACACAAGCTAAGCAAAGCGCTATGAAGGTTTTATATCATACATCATAGAAAACATACTTAGTTTAACTCAATAGGTGCCACTTGCTTTAAGAAAAAAGAATATTATCAAACTACAAACTCATTTATTCTGGGGGCCATGTTTTATTTCTCTTGGTTTAGGTTTTTAAAAGCTCAGGACTAGGAACTCAGGAAAACATAACCAGAATGTCTCCACAAAGGGACATAAAAGTTGTCAGGGCAGCCTTCCTTCAGTCAGACTCTAAAATGAAAGTCCCAGTGCTGCTCTGGCCCAGGAGCTCCTTCTCCAGCATACCACCTATTATTTAGCTAGAGCTAGCTTCCTACCACCTCTGAGATTGTCTGTTGTCCTGCAGAACACTAGCACGTGCATCTTCCACTCTCTGCTAGTCACATGCCTTCTTCCAGAGCACTTAATTGCCATTTGTTTACTCTGTACACGCTGTGTGGGCTTCGGGACTGAGTGCAAGGATACCTAACATCCCTGCTGGTTTCTCTAGTCACTCTTGTGGAAAATGCTAACACCAGGCTTTGTTCACCTTTGCCCACATGCATTCATTCATTCATTCTTATCCACCCATGTATTCATGCATTCATTCATCATCCATGCCTTAACACATTTGACAGATATTTACAAAACTTCTGCTCGGTGTGAACATGTCCTTCAGGCCAATGGATGAGAAGGATATGGTATGAGTCTGTCAGGTCACCGCTTTCTCAACTACCCACAGTCACCACAAACTTCCCCACTCACTGCATCTGCTTCAGGTAACTTGTGTAACCATCAGCATGTTAAAATTTTTCAGAATCATTATTCTCTGCTGTGTGAGGTGATATGTGATGATATTGTGTTCCCCAATATATTGTATACCCTAATAAATTTATCTGGGGTCAGAGGAAAAAACAGCTACTAGATAGACATAGAGGTCAGAAAATGGTGGCACACATGCCTTTAATCCTATCACTTGGGAGGCAGAGATCTGCCTGGATTTCTGTGAGTTCAAAGCCACACTGGAAATAGCCAGGCATGGTGACACATGCCTTTAATCCCAAGAAGTGATGGCAGAAAGCAGAAAGGTATATAAGGTGTGAAAACCAGGAACTAGAGCTGGTTAAGCTTTTAGACTTTTAGCAGCAGTTCAGCTGAGATTCATTCTGGATGAGGACTCAGAAGCTTCCAGTCTGAGGAAACAGGATTAGCTGAGGAAATGGCAAGGTGAGGTGGCTGTGGCTTGTTCTGCTTCTCTGATCTTTCAGCATTCACCCCAATACCTGGTTCCAGGTTTGTTTTTATTAATAAGAACTTTTAAGATTCGTGCTACAGTGATAATTTCATCCCCTTGGAGGCCTTGTCTATCACTCTAAACTGGAAGGCACATAGCCAGTGAAGAAAGGAAGGAACAGTCTCCATACCAGAATGAAGTCTGGTAAGTGTGAGCTTGATTTGAAAGTTCAGTCCTGGATTTAGCTTGGTCCTCAACGTGTATCATTCCACATACCTCCAAAATTCCATGGTAAATTTAATTTAGCTATTACCCTGTTGGTGCCAAATCCAGTGGCATCTGTGGCCGTCTTTCTTGACCCATAACCTGTCAGCATTATTCAACACTAATAACCAAGCCCTCCTCTCTGGAATCCATACCTTTTTTGCCTCTCTGCTGCACGAGGAAGGTTCAGTGAATTTTCTCCAACACTCTACTCTGCTCTGCACTTAAACAGCTCCAGCATGGGGACTGTGTTGCTCATACTCACTAGAGTTTCTCAGACACTTTTCCACATATAATGAGTCAGAAGTAATAATGTACCAGTACCCAGTTAAGCAGCTAATTCTCTCAAAAAGGCCCAAGTCAAGGTGATGGAGGGTTCAGTTTCTCAGATGCTGGGAATCAGAGCTCAACACGGGAATTTAGAGGACATGATTCAGTCCAAAATGGACCTTCACACAGCATTGTGTTATGCAAGAACCTGACATATTCTTCAATCCGCTAGCCATCTCTCTTCTGAATTTTCTCCCCTTTCTTTTGTTGATAAAACCCTCAATAATCAATGTTGGTGTGCATTCACTCTAGTTTTACTACTGCCCCTCACCAGGATGACTTGTCACAATCTAGAGGCACTTTGGGTGATCATAACTGAGAAGGAGGTTTCTAACATCTCGGAACTGCTACAAGTCCGACAAGGGATTGAGGGCTCCTTCACAAGTATTTATCCAGGCCAAACTATCAGTAGCCTTTCAGCAAAGAGACTCTCTCCTGGGCAATACCTGGAAAATTCCTGGCTCTGTGGCTCTGACAACACAGTCACATCCCTACCCTGAGCTGCCGTTTTCACAGGAAGTCAGATTCCATCACTCTTGTTTAAATGCTTCTAAGCCATCTCAAAATAAGATTATCTCATCAAACGTGAGTCCCACGCACATGGGCTTTTTCCACTCAGAGTGTCATCCCAGGAAAAGCTATGGATCCAGAAACTCAGGAGCAATCTCCAACACCTGCTTCTCCTCCAGCCTCTGCTGCCCATTGCCATGAGCTAATACACTGACATTCTGAATGTACCTTCGGTTTGGCCGTTCTTTTTTATTTTTGCTCATGATCTTTCCTCCTCCAACCTGTCATCTGTATCTCCCTTAGAATGATATTCTCTACTATGCCAATTGGCAATCAATTACTTTCTGTCTGAATTATTGAGCATTCCCATTATGAAATACAGATGTAAATGTGACACTCCACTGACTGAGAACAAACAACCAAAATTCTCCATTGTTCTCAGAGACTAAAACTCCTAGTAATTGTCTTATAATGAAATATCCCTAAAATGCATTATCAAGCCCAAGACACATTTAATAGAGGTTCTCTCTGTCTGTCTCTCTTTCTGTTTTTATCTATTCATCTCTCTCTTTGTCTTGCCCCCTCCGTGTGTGTGTGTGTGTGTGTGTGTGTGTGTGTGTGTGCATGCACACGCATATGCCCATCTGTGCATGTATGTACATGTGTATGCATGTGTGTGTAGTGGTAGTGGTGCTGGGGAATATTAAGAATTATTTCAGGGCAATACAAAAAGGATCAAAACCAGGCCAACAACACTATCAATATGGCTCTGGCCCCTCCTCCCTTTCTTGTGTTATTTCCCTTTGTCTAAGCCACACAAGTTAAATTGCACATGACATCTTCTGTATGCTCCATATGTGCCATGATGCCTTTCACTGGGGGCTTTGCATATGTTTTTCATTCTGTATAGAAATTTTCCACCTCATCATCTCAAATTAATAAACTCCTGTCGTTATTCAACATATTTTGAGAAAAGTTAACTCCAACTCTTTAAAATGCCTAATTTCCCCTCTTTCCTACCTCTTAAATCACCCTGTACATTCCACTCAGAGCACTTAGAATATAAACACCATCCTAGTTGCATGGTTCCTTTATTTGTTTGGTTTTGTTATTTGGGTTGTTCGCACTTGTGTATTTTAGGTTGTGTTTGGCAGGCGATACTTGGACTAGAAGGCTGATAAGTGATGTCTTATTGTGTTATAATGACACTTGGTAATAAAACCCAAATGTATTGACTACTTCAACCAAGTGCTATGGTTTGTGTTTTGGAATTGTGGTTTTAGGGTGGTGTATAAGTGGAAGAGGTCATATTTTTCCTCTTAATTTTTTTGTCTTTCTGACTTTTATATGACTCTCCCTCATGCCCTGATCCCATCATGATGCACTCCACCATGATACCATTTACCATGATACATCTCTGCTTTCACCTGATGCCATCCACTGTGAGATGACCCACCATGATGTCACCCACCATGATGTCACTCACCATGATGTCACTCACCATGTTGTCACCCACCATGATGTCACCCACCACAATGCCTTTATAATGATATAATCCACAAAGATGATTTTACCCCACAATGCCACTTTGATGTCTCTATCATAATGCCTTCACTGTGACATTATCCACCAACAAAGTCATCTACCATAATGTCATTTACTACTATACCCTCATGGTTATGCAATCACCAAGATGCCTTCACCATGATGCAATCCATCATAAATTTACCATGATGACTTTACCAGTATATAATCTCTCATGATACCTTCAACATACCATATATCATGATTCCTCTACCATGATACCTTCACCATTATATAATTCTGTAGATGTAACTGGCTTGTTAAATAAGAAACACAGAACCGATTGCAGAGTTAAAATCAACGAGGTCAGAGTAAGAGCGGAAAACCTTACCCTTCACTGCTTCTGCTGTTCTTCCTCTCCGCAAGAGACCTACTTCTGTGCATCCTGTCTATTTAAAGACTTTCTGTTCTGTTTTCTCATTGGTTGTAAACCCAGCCACATGACCTCCTCGTCACTGCCTGTTTGTACAGACCTCCAGGTCTTCTATGGTTGGTATTGAGATTAAAGACATGTGTCTGCCATGCTGGCTGTGTCCTTGAACACACAGAGATCCTCCTAGCTCTGCCTCCCAAGTGCTGGGATTAAAGGCGTGCCCCACTACTGCTCAGCTTCTGCTCTGGCTTGCTCTGACCTCCAGGCAACTTTATTGACATACAAATAAAATCACATTTCAATACAAATAAAATATCACTATATAATTCATCATGATACTTTCAACATTATACTGTCCACTATGATGCCTTCCCCATAATGTCATGTATCATGATGCCTTCACCAAAATACATTCACTAATACGGTACATTTACTGTGATGCCATCTATCATGACACTACCTGGCATGAGTGTTGTGGATATCTCTCTGTGAAAGTAAAATGCTGATTGGCCAGTAGCCAGGCAGGAAGTATAGGTAGGACAAGCAGAGAGGAGAATTCTGGGAAATAGAAGGCTGAGGAAGAGAGACACTGCCAGACGCCACCATGAGATGTTAAGATACCTGTAAGCCACAAGCCACATAGCAACTTATAGATTAATAGAAATTGGTTAATATAAGATATAAGAACACTTAGCAAAAAGCCTGCCTTGGCCATACAGTTTATAAATAATATAAGTCTCTGTGTGTTTACTTGGTTGGGTCTGAGTGGCTGTAGGACTGGTGGGTGAGAGAGAGTTGTACTGACTGTGGGCCAGGCAGGACCAGGAAAACTCCAGCTACACATGAGGCCATCCATCATGATTCCATCATCATTTTGTATTTCCCATGATGTCATCTACTATGAAGACACTGACAATGATGCCACTTACCATGATGTCTTCTACCACTGTGCCATCCACCATGATGTCACCATATAGCATTCACTAGAACAGAACAGATATCAGCACCATGCCCTTGAACCTTTGGAACTGTGAACCCAATTAACATTTTACTTTAAAACTTACCAAAACAATAGTATCTTGTCATCACAAGCAAAAAATGGGCTAATGCACCTTATGTAATAAGTAAAAAAGAAATCTACATTCTTCCCAGGTCCAGCCCAACATTAAGACAGTCTTTGGTATAGCAGAGTATGGATTGAGAAATAACAGATATGAAAAATATAGACATAGATGAAGAAAAAGACAGAGACACTGGATAGTTTTGGGAGAGCTCTGGGTCAATACCACAGTCACCTCAAATTTATTGGCTTTTTATACACCAGCAAGGGGAGAGGCAAAAGATCTTCCCCTTTCAAGGTCAAGGTACAAAGTACAAACAAGAGTAGACCCTTCCTTAAATTCTCAAAACACATGGTAACCACACCTTACAGCAAAGTATCTTGTAATTAGGCTTTAAAGTATAGGACACCTGGTAATCATGCCTTTGGCCAAAACATCCTATTACATACCTGGGGTGGGGCGCACAGCAAACTCAGACTCTCTGATCCTGAGTCAAGACGGAATAAGGCCTCACTATGGAGTCTCTGTGGGCCCCACACATTCTACGTTGTAGTGAACACATGCAACATATTGTTGCTTCTTTCTGCTGGACTCTTCAACAGAATACATACTATCTTGCATGTAAATATGTCTGGAAAGTGACATTCCAGCAGCATTTTGTGAATTCTTAAAGAAAAAAATTGAAAAGAACAAGTGTATTTTATTTAAATAAAACAGATGTGTTCAATTAGTGGACTATAATTATCTGTTCTGAAAGAAAAATTCTGAAGCCAAACCAGAATATGAGAGTTTCTTGCTTTTTGAAAATTTACTCAAGGGGCTGGAGAGATGGCTCAGCAGTTAAGAACATTGACTACTCTTCCAGAGGACCCAAGTTTGATTCCAAACACCCACAGGCCAGTTTGCAAGCATCTGTAACTCTAGTTCCAGAGGATTGGATGCCCCCTTCTGGCCTCTATGGGCACTGTATGTATGTGGTACACAGTCATACATGCAGACAAAACACCAACACACACACACACACAAAAAGCCCTATTCAATTGTATCTTCATTGAGGAAATTCATTTCAAATTAGAAAGTATGTTAGTTTACAGTTTTGTTTCAGTGGTTATGTTCTGAGCACTGGGCACCAGTAAGTGACCTGCTTACTATCAGCAATGCATTCTGCAGCTGCCCACACTTTAAAGCCTGGCTTTAGATGCCAATAAAATAGCAACGGGGATGGTGACAGGGGCCAGAGCTCTCTTGCTTCAGACCATGAACTTGGTAAGCATTTATTTCTCATAAGAATTTGGTCACTGTGTAAAATGCAAAAAGTGTGCCTTTAAATTTAGAGTAATTTAATTTGATTTCCAACATTTTAACACAAATGGCTTAAAAATAAATAAGAACAAAGTGATTATATTTAATTTTATGGTTTCAGATTCCCCAAAGCCATTATATTCTTTTTTACCATGGAAGACTTCCATTAAGTGAGTGTGGAGAGAAAAAAAAATCTCTGAAACTGTTACCCATCCTTTAGACCAAAAACAGGAAAAAAAAAATTATGCTGCCATTGCATTGAAAATTTGATTTAAAAAAATATGTCTGCAGCAATTCTATACTGCTTTAGAAATGAAGAAACCATTCATGGAATTTGGTCCTAAGCCTACGGTCAGGATGCCTTATAAGTTTTTCTTTAATTTCAATTCAAGTTAGAAAAAAAATTGTCAGAAAGAACATAGTCTATTGTCGGCTGTCTCTGTACCTCAGAAAAATGCAGCACTAGTTTGTGAATTCATGAGAATACACCAGAGGAGAACTGGGGCTGTCTAGAGACAGGGAGAGGTCATGTAAGAGCCTCTCTGCCTACTTTGCTATTCCCAGAGGAAAACCCAGGCCATGTTGAGTCACACAACTTTAATAAGTCACCAAGCAAGGCTCCATCCTCAGCATGAGAAATATTTTCTTCTGAACATTCATTGTTTTTCTCTATGGAAATCCTTCTGATCATTTTTAAAGGCTCAACAGAAAATCACAAGCCCTACAGAGACCAGATGGGAATCAATCGCAGCAATTTATACCTAATAGTGAATGTCTAGTCTATGTTTCCATAAAATTAAACATATGGTATTTATTTATATGATAAGAGGTAAATTAAATGCCTTTTCCTATCCGCTGGATGTGGTCACACACACAGTAATAGAATTAATACAATACTTTTTAATTGGTTGAGTTTAGCAGTGAGTCTGCCCAGGCCTGGAATTTTCTTTGGGGAAATCATAATTACTGCTCTAACATCATGGCTTCTTATGGATCTGTTTAAGTGGTTCAGATATCCATGATTTAATTTTAATAGCTCTTATATGTACAGAAACTTATCAGAAGTCTTCTAGAACTCTCCTAGATTCCCCAGCTTTTTAAAATAAAAATTTTCAGTACTCTGAGCTAAATGAAAGGTTGAGTTCATTTAGGACTTCAAGATTTGAAAAGACTATTGAAGCTGCTGAGGCTGTGGCCAGTGGAGTCTGGTTGGAAAAAGAAAATGGGGTTTGTCCTTAGAGACCATTTCTTACTCTGAGCCCTTCCCATTACTGCATAGCCATGCTTCCTCTTCACCAGGAGGTGAGCATCTCTGCTCCAAGACGTGGTTGATAGACTGAAAAGTCCCACTAAATAGATCTTCTCCCCTTCGCCTCTGTCCTGCCAGATATTGAGACACAGCAATGACACAGGCGCTGGGTAGAAAGAGTTTTTCTTTTACTCTAATTTCTGCTTATTTGCTAGATAAGCCCTTTACACTCTGGCTTTGTGTTATACAGAAGCAGATTTTTTTTTCACAGGCCTACTGCCCATCTACAGGCCTACTGCAATAGGCTGGCCTCTGAAGGAGCACCAGTTCCCTCCTGAAGCCAGCATCAGGAAGTGTTTCTGCTGCATTTCCCTCAAATTGCTTCACTCTTGTTTTCACTTCTGGGTGTACAATCACACTGAGCTCCATAGCTCCATTGACTTTTATGGAGACAACAATTAGACTGCACTGCATAACTAATTTTACTTAGTAGACTATTATCTTGTGAGAAAAGATGTTTAAACATGATAAACACCACACATCATAAAAAAAAAAAGTCCCACTCTGTATTCATATGCACAGTGCATGCACTGGTGAGCTTCCATCATTTGTAACTGGATCCTCTGCTAACAACTTAGGCTCCTTAAGTTGTGCTTTACACTGAATTGATGTTATGTTTCTCATGCCTGCTACATGACAATAGAATGTTCAAATCTACCCTTCTCTAAATTCACAGGCTGCATGACATTGGTATATCTTGAGGTCTAAATCAAAGAGCATGGGTTTCTATTTTGAAACATAGTATGGTCTTCATTTTTGTTAGGCTGCTGAGTTTTGATGAAAGGTTTTGAGGACCACCACATACATTGGATTAGGCAGGGAATATATATTGTACTATACTCATTTCATATTTACATCTCTTTATGAAGCTTAATAAATGGGAATATGAATCATTGTTCTGATATGATGATGTTTACTATAAAGAGATGCCTCAGTATTTACAGGTCCTGACTGGAAGTAAAATGGAATTATAACCTGGGTCACCTTAAAGTCACTAAAGAAATTCAACACACAGTTTTATCAAAGCCCATAAAACATTCCTCCCCAGGTTGTTAGATTAGTTCTCAAGCCAGGTAACCCTCACTGTGCTCAAGTACTTTCCTGAAGGAAGTGTTGAATGAGTCTATTGCAAGCTTGATACTCCAACAGGCAAAAGCAATAAAAATAAAATTAACATCCCAATTTACACATTAATTAATTCATTACTTTGGAGCTAAACTACAAGTATAGAAAGATCCCCACCCAGAATTTATTCAGGTAAACACAGCATCAGAATAGAAGGCTGAGGAGACAAGTTGGGAAGAGGGAAAGTTGGCTTCCCAAGCTGGACCAAACCCCTCTTCAAAGAGTAAAAAAAAAAAAAAAGGAGACTAGCTGGGGTCTAAGGGGCTGCTGAAATGAGCCCCCTGGGCTTGTGTTGTATGAATGAACTGCCTGCCTGCCTGCCTGCCTGCGCACAGGAAAATGAGTCCTCATCATTAGTGTGACACACAGCAGAAGAGGTAGAGGGAGTGGTGACAGCTAAATGTTACCACAAGTCAAGTCCAAAAAGATGAATCTAAATTCTTCCTCATAATTCACTCAACTCATTGGTAGTTATAACACGCTACCAGTGGTCTTTCTTCTGAATCAAATTTTGATGAATGTTCAAGGACTTTCTGAAGAGTGACTTCAAAACACAGATGTGAATAGAAACTAAGCTAAATTTTGACATCAGATAAATCTGCTAATATGATTTATTGTTTTAATCAATGAGAGTTTATGAAACAATCTTCAATAAAAATCAGCATTGGTTCTCTTATTGATTGATACATGGGAAATTTTCTTACTGTGTATAAATGTGCACAAAGCATCTTCATGATGTATACTTAAAAAGTATTCAAGCACCTACCATAAAAGTAGGAATAGAACAGGATGTACATTGTCTCCACTTCCTGTTAGTATTGTGATGGAATTCCATTTTAGGCAGATAAATATGAAATAGATAATGTGAAAAGGATAAAATGACAAGGGATTGCAAGGGAAACTTGGCTGTATTTACAGATAATATTCATGTCCATTAAAAAAAGTTCTAAGAGAATCTACAGCTATAAGAATTAATTACTAAGCTCAGCCAGGCAAACAAACAGGAAATCAATAGTTATTTATACCTCTAATCACCAGTACTAAACTAAGAGGATATGTTAATAAATAGAAGAATTTATAGTAGCATAAAATATCAGTAGTTTAAGCATGAATCTAATAAATGTGTATGATCTTTAAGGAGAAAATTATAGAGCTGATTAAAAGACTTTGCAAAAGACCAAGATAACCAGGGAGACATATTACATCAATAAAAAGGAAGACCACATTGTAAAGTTGTCAATTCCTCCAGCTATAATTCAGGATTGAAATTAATTCCTGTCAAATCCCAATAGGGTTTTAATGGACCTCCACCACATTACTCTACATTTTATTTGGAAGTGTAAGGATCAGAAAAGTGAAGAAACTGGTGAAGAAGGGACAAGTGGCCCCACTCTTGTCTAATGTGTACCAGGGACCATTAAGAGCTATAGTGACAAGAGCAAAGGGGCCAGAATAGGGTGGCCATCATGTGCAGTGGAGGAAAATCTCAAAAGAAATTAGCAATATTTGATTCATAGTGGGGTGGCACCACCTTCTGCAAGACAGTAGTGTTTTCAGGAATAAGAAAATAGCCATGTAGGGATAAAATGACCTCAACCTGCCCAAAACTGATCCACATGGATGAAAAATAATAAAGAAATAAATGTTTTAAAATACAGCAGATAACCTTACAACCTTTCAAAGGGAAGTGTTTATTGACCATCAAAACATGTTCACTTCACCCTCTGCATTGGAGATGGGGTTCTCTGCAATCAGGGTGTAAATGTAGATGGGGTAGCTCTTTTCAGCTCATTCTCACCAAGGTTGACAGTTAAAGACGCCCTTCTGTCAGCAGCCTAGCAACTAGGGGTGAGGGTGGAGTCCTAATGGAGGGCAGAGGAAGGATGTGTGGCTCAAGGTCTACCAGAGGGGACAGCACAGCTATCAGACACAAGGAAATCTCTACTTCTTATTCACTGTGGCTTTGGGTGTGTACTGCTTCTGGCTTCGCTCCTTCAGTGATGGCACACCATCTGTCTTTCCTATAGCAGAATCTAGACCAGCCCTGATACGTGTCAGACACTTGTATCAGCTTCCTTCCACCTAGCTCTGCCCTAGAATTCGCACATTGCCATTTGGCATACTTCAAGCTTGGGAGAAAGACTTAGAGCATGACAGTGGAGCCTGGATTGTGGCAGGCTCTCTATCTCTTTCAAGGATCCTGCTCACAAAGTCCTTTGCATTTCCCCATCACCATGCTAGCATTGGTGCCAATGGTTTAGCCCTCCTCTTCTTTTGCTCATTCTTTGCTGACTGGAGAGTAAGGCTATACAATTAGGAAGCACAGTAGTCATGGAACAGTGAGCTAATTTTAAAGCATGCTAATTCTCTAGAATGTTTTTAAAATAAGGTCTACTCTTATCTGACGAGGAAGCATCTAAAATGTTTATTTACAAATGGCTCTTTAATCCTAAAAAAGTATATTAAAGTAAAATTATTAGGTCCTAGAAGCATGTAAGTTTTTAATTCCCAAACATGAATCTGTAAACAGACATGGGGTTTGAGTCTTTAAAGGTATTCCAAAAAAAGCTGTGACAAATTCAAAGGGAAAGATACTAGCCTTTCTTCACTCCCAAGTCAAAGAGCTAAAAGTGTTAGCAATAGTTTGAAAGTGTCCAAGCCTCTCAGGACTTACAAGATGGCTCACTAGGTAAAGGAGCTTGCTGCTAAGGCTACAGGCTTGAATTCAATCCTTAGGCCCTACCTGGTGGAGGGGAGAATGGACTCCCCAAATTGTCCTCTGACCTCCACACATGTATTATGCATACATGCACAGGTACACACAGAGAGAGAGAGAAAAAATAAATAACTGTTAAAAAATTATCATGGTCTTGAGTGGGCTACAGTGTCAATTATTCAGTCTGCATTTCCATGAGGGACTCATGCATGGACTTGAGGCAAGTTAGTTGTACCCAAGAAACCAGCACGGGCTACAGGGGAGAAGAATGTATGAAAAAGTGTCATTCTACCATTCTACTTGAACTAGAAATATTTTTTATAAGTAGATTATGGATGAGTAGTTTGTCCTTTGCCTCAATGCATCTAGAGAAGCAGATAAACTCTTCAATTAGTAAAATCAGCCAAGGAGATGATTCGGGGCACCACTGAACAGATCTACTCTCAGCCAGCATACAAGATGAAGTGTGTTGCATACCATTAGCAGCTCAGAGCCACCTTGGTCCTTGCAGAGAGAATAAATTTAGCAAAACAAAGAAGCCAGAGATATATTTCCTGTTTATTCTACTATACATCATCACTACTCTCCTCTAGAGAAGACAGTGGATGCTGCAGTTCTGAGCCAAAGCCAAATCCATCTCTGTGTTGTGAGCACAGTCAACACCAGTCTCAGGAGAATATGCCAGCATTGTTATCAATAGAGCACAGAGGAATTAGACATTGCATTCACTTGATAGGTACTTGCTTTCCTATCTGGCTACACAGAAAAACAAGATAAGATTTTTAAAAATTTTAATGGTTTCTTTTATTTTAGATTTATTTTCCAAAGTCTGTGTAGCTGTGTGTGTGGACGTGTGTGTGTGTGTGTGTGTGTGTGTGTGTGTGTGTGTGTGTGTGTGTGTGTATGTGTAACCAATGAGTGCCAGAAGAGGTACTGGATCCCCTGAAGCTGAAATTACAGATGTTTTTAAACTGCCCAACATGGGTGCTAAGAACTGAATAAAGCAAGCACTTTGAACTTATGATCCCACTAACTGACATTTTAAGCACAGTTCGATCACAATTTTACACCATTACTGTCTTTTCATCTCCTCTAAGCAACTGACTCCCATGCTATCACCTTCCACAACTAAAGCCAGGTTTTTATTCTCGCATGCCTGCAAAGAGATCCAATAATCCTGAGGCTAGAAAGACTACTCAGTGAACATGTTGCTCTTCCAGAGCAACTCACAATCAGGCAGCTCACAACTGCCTGTAACCCCAAGGCCAGGAAATTTGACACCCTCTTCCGGTCTCTAAGAACACCTACACACATTTCACACACACACACACACACACACACACACACACACACACACACACACACACTAAACAAATAAGAAGAAGAAAGAAATTCTATAATCCCAAGGACTTACATTCACGAAGCAAATATCCTGTTTTCCTGGTAAAGGACATGAATTCCTAAATCTAAAGTTTTTTTTTTTTTAATCTGCCATGATGCCTAGAATAATTTTGTGTGGTTCACAGATAGTATTGCGTGTATCAAACAATAAAATCATGTTCTAGCTATTTAATTACAAAGTAATAAATATTCACATGATGATCAATTGTTGAACAGGAGTTTTTTCCCAAAACACTTCATACTCACATGAGTGACCATAACTAAATTTTTTTTGATCTGCTGAGTTCCAGATTCAAGTCACAAGCTGCTGCTGAGTAAATAGTCCAAAATTAAAAGCACCTCATTTCCTGGCTTAAATATCCCCAGGAGAAACCCTGAGACAAAGCTAGAGGACAAATTACTTCAAGGGTGTTGAGTCCAGAAAACAATGGGGAAATATTAAGGAGGGGAGGCAGGTGAGGAGCCAGTGAAGTGACCACTGTCACACAGACTGTCACTCTCCAATCATTTTACTGGAAACTCCAGCAGCCAAGGCAAAGCCTGTGCAGTATTTTCCATTCCCAGGGGTCACTGTGTGAGAGCAGCTGAGGCAGAGGAAGGTTTAATTTTCTAGTACCCCCATTTGCTTAGACTTAGAGAAAGTAAGCTTTGCTAACCTATTATCTGGAGACAGCTTATAAAAATAGACAAAAACAAAATAAAGTAAGACAAACCACAAACGTGCAGGCCTGCTCTGTAGTGTTACTCAGCAGAAGTCAAGGTCATATGCAGGCAAGGAACACCAGTGTAGCTAGCACCTAGATCTGGCTAAAAGCAGACCTCCAGGCCATCTCATTTGTTCTTTGAAAGCAACTAGGCAGGCAGCCAGCCCCACTATTTGGTTTTATTATGATATGAAAGTGCTCTTTTAAAGTGAGGATCATTGTTTCTCACAGTATCAAGCCAAGCAACCAAGAAGATGGCATCTTTTCTGTGAGGAAGGGACCATGAAGTGTCCTTGTTAGGGTTGGCGTTCAAAACAGAGAGCTCCACTTCAATATCGGGTCACAAATGAAGCTTTACTTTAACACAAGCTCGTGGGACACCAGCACGAGGAGTAGCTGGTGACCCCGAGTTTGAGGCTCACAGGCCTTTTATGAGGCAGTTCTACCAGGGCAGGGGAGTGGGGTCACCCTGAGTGCAGACACCTGGATGCCAGATGTCTCCATGGTCTTTCTCAGAGTCTGGGTAGGTAAACGAATTCCAAGCTTATCTAGCAAGGGGTTATTTGGCAAGCATTCTTCTCAAGTGATTTATCTTGCAAATGCAACCGCAGGGGTCATCCTGCAAGCATCCTGTTAGCATAGCATGATGGGCTAACTTTTCTGGTATGGGGCATGGGGGCAGAGTGCAGTATTTTCCACTGAATCTGCAATTAGCAGAGCTAGTGGGGGGGGGGGCTTTGTTTCCCTTACAATGGCCCTTTCATTCCACCCTTTCTCTTGTGCCGACCTTTAATCCTAAAGGTCACTGCCAGATACTGGCTGGTACCATTGTCTCAGGACCATCATCTTAACCTCATTTACCTGGGAATCGTACAAAAGCCGAGATTCGATTGAGGATACATGGTCCAATCATGAGGATAAGAATTAATACAACAAGTGGTCCTGTGAGGGCTGACAATAATGGAGTTAGCCATGGGGATTGATTATACCATCCCTCAAACCAGCTTTGAGAGCCTCGTAAGTTCTTTTTTTTTTCTGGCATCTAATCTTTTTTTAAGTTTTGTTATTGATTCCCTTATTACACCCGTATTTTTTTTAATTTTTTATTATATTTACAAGTTCCCTTTTTATCCCGACAGACGGCTGGCGATCTAGGGTTCCTAGGGTCAGTTGTAGGGATATCCCAGTCATGTGACCCTGCTGCTAGCTGGCAGAGGTCCGGGTGCAAGTTAGGCCACCAGCCCCACAGTGGGTGCTGATTAGAGGTAATTTTTTATACAATTTTCCCTTGGCCTGATATAACCTGCCAAGTCTGAGACACTGGTTGATGTGGGCTACTTGCGGTCGCACTGGAGATGAATCCGAAGCTTAAGAGGATTGTCAGTCCATTCCGAAGTCCAGGAGTCTTCTGGCACTTTGGCTGGCTCGAGGTGGGAGGCATGGATCCAGGTGGCGATCCCGTCCACCTTGACCGCCGTTGGAGTGGTCAGCAGGACTTGGTATGGTCCCTTCCACCGGGGTTCCAAAGTCTGATGCTGGTGTCTG
Organism: Onychomys torridus; assembly: GCF_903995425.1. Taxonomy (NCBI): domain Eukaryota; kingdom Metazoa; phylum Chordata; class Mammalia; order Rodentia; family Cricetidae; genus Onychomys; species Onychomys torridus. The sequence goes on from NC_050451.1 coordinate 16,833,757, forward strand.
CGGACGTATACGAAGTCCCCCACGTGGAACTTATGGGCAGCGCTGTCCCCGCTGGGTTGGTATGCAGCGGACAGTTGCTTCCACAGTGTATGCTGGACAGATGCTAAGGCTTGCAGCCTGTCAGACAGAGGGGAAGGCATGATTTCTCTTTGCTGGAGGGTTAGGTTCTTAACTGGGGGTGCACACCCAAGGAGCAGTTCAAAGGGGGTAAGACCCATGAAGGAAGGGGTATTTCTAGCTCTAAAGAGGGCATACGATAGGAACATCATCCAATCTCTAGAGCCAATCTCCATGGTCAATTTGGTTAAGGTCTCCTTAATTGTTCTCCTGTCCTGAGCTCTGGGGTCTATAGACATAATGTAATTTTTAATCAATCCCCAGTACCTTTGTAAGTCCCTGACTTACCTGGGCCACAAAAGCTGGTCCATTATCTGACCCTATTACCTTCGGTAACCCGAACCGAGGGAAGATGTCTTTTAAGATTTTTTTTTTTTTTTTTTTTTTTTTTTTTTTTGGCAACCACGATCACTGTTTCTCTCTTGGTAGGGAAGGCCTCTACCCATCCTGTAAAGATATCTACAAACATTAGCAGGTACTTCAGGCCATACTTAGCTGGCTTTACCTCGGTGAAGTCTATTTCCCAATGCTGGCCAGGGCGGGTTCCTCGTAGCCTTTTTCCGGGGGCCAGTTTCCCAGGATATGTATTTACCTGTTGGCAGGCCCGGCAAGCAGCTACCATCTTTTCTGCCATTTGTTTCTTTTTAGATGGGGAGAGGGTCTTATCTTTTGTAGTCAGCTGGATCAATTTTCTGCTGCCCAGATGGGTTAATTTGTGGATCCTTTCCAGAGTGTCTTTCAGAAGTTCCGGGGGTGGAGCCTCTTCAGGAGCTGAATCCTCCAGAGTCGAGGCGTGAATGGCCAGGCTCCTTGGATCCCTGAGGGCAGCCTCCTTTGCCTCTTGATCGGCCTTCCTGTTTCCTGCTGTCACTAGGGAGTCTCCTTTTTGGTGCCCAGGGCAGTGTACGATGGCCAGCTCTCGGGGTAACATTACAGTCTCTAATAGGGCCTTAATCTCTTTTTTAGTTTTGATTTTTTTTTAGCTGATGTTAGTAGCCCTCTTTTTCAATATATTGTCCCATGTATATGCGCTGTTGCGAACGCATACCGGCTGTCAGTATAGATTGTGGCCCGTTTTCCTGCAGCCATGGTGAGAGCTTTCGTGAGTGCTATCAGTTCTGCTTTCTGGGATGAAGTTCCTTCCGGGAGGCTACTAGGCCAAATTACCCGATTTTTGTCCATTATGGCTACTCCCGCTTTTTTCTGGCCCCCCCCTCAGGAAGCTGCTGCCATCCGTATACCATATCAGATCAGAGTGGGCTAGAGGCTGGTCGGTTAGGTCCTTTCGGACCCCGGTCTCTTCGGCTAGGATGGCCTCGCAGTTATGGACTAGTTTATTTTTACCCTCCTCCAGGGAGATTGGGAGGCCAGATTTAAAATGGACGGGGGCCCGAATGTGATGCGGTCTCGGTCTAGTATCCTTGTCTGGTAATATGTGGCCGGGGCATTGCTCAGCCATCGTTCGAGAGTCTGGCGAACAATGCTCTCTAGCGAATGGGGAGCAATGATGGTCAGGTGCTGTCCCAGAGTCAATTTGTCCCCGTCTCTCATCAAAGTAGCCACTGTTGTCATTGCCCGGAGGCAAGTGGGCCACCCTCTAGCCACTGGGTGGAGTCATTTGGATAAGTAGGTGACAGGCCTTTTTCAGGGTCCGAGAGCTTGCGCTAGTACACCAACCGCCACCCCCTTTTTCTCGTGGAGGTACAGGGTGAGGGGCTTACTCACATCAGGAAGGGCGAGGGCAGGTGCCGACAGGAGTGTCTTCTTCAGCGTCTCGAACGCTGTCTGGTGTTTCTCTTGCCAGACAAATGGTTTTTTTTTTTCCCCGAGCCGGAACTGTTGTGGGTTTTAAGGTGACCACAACGGGTGGCTGTTCTACTGCCAGTCCAGGTCCCCCCATCTCTGCCCAAGCCTCCGGGAACCTGTGGGTCCATTTTTTATTTCCCAGGCCTGTGGGGACCATAGTCAGTTGGGCCGCGGGGATGGTGGTCCCATATAGCCGATATTCCTCTGTTGCTGGGAGTTCTTTCCCCAAGTTGACTGTTCTCTGAGTGGTCCAGGGTCTCTCTCTATTTCCGTTGGCCCCTTGGACTAGAGACTTGCAGGAAGATAGTGGCCCGAGTGGTTGTTGTATGGCTGAAAAGACTGCCCCCATATCTACTTTAAAGTCGACTGGGGTCCCCTCTACTTTAAAGGTTACCCAGAGCTCGGGGAGGGGTTCCGAACCCTGACTTTCTCAGTCCTCAAGGGCCAAGACTGACCGGCCTCATCTTTTTTGTTTTTTGTTTGTTTGTTTGTTTTTGTTTTGTTTTGTTTTTTACTAAATCTCTTAAACTCAGTTCCTGCAAACCATCTAATCTCTGTAACTTGTGTCTTATGTATGCAGCTGACTGTCCTATAAAGGCTATCGCTACCGCCCCTTTCTGTTCTTTAGACTATGGATCGAAAGGCGTATACCTCCTGTATGTTTCCATGAGCCTTTCAAGGAAGGCAGAGGGGGTTTCGTCAGGCCCTTGGAGAACCTCACCTACCTTAGCCAAATTAGTGGGCCTTCTGGCCGCCGCACGGAGACCCACCATTAAAGTCTGGCAGATGCTCCCTACCTTCCGGGGTATTTGGGTCCCAGGTTGGTTGTCTCAGTGGGAAGCGCTCATCAATCAGGGTGGGGAGTTGAGTCGGTCGCCCATCTGGCCCAGGGACTAGTTTCCTGGCTTTCAGGAGAATGCGCTCTCTCTCTTCCGTAGTGAAGAGGATCCCCAGGAGCTGCTGTCAATCGTCCCAAGTAGGTTGGTGGGAATACATGATGGAATCTAAGAGACCTGTTAATCTGGAGGGGTCCTCAGAAAATGGAGGGTTATTATTTTTCCAGTTATACAAGTCAGAAGAGGAAAAGGGCCAGTATTGGAGAGCGGGCATGTCACCCCCGGCCCCATCATCGACCGCTCCCCCAATGGGGCGCAAAGGCAGTGTGATAGCCAGGGGTGTCTCATCTGGGGGCCTTGCTCTCCTCTGGCGAGTTCCCTGTGCTGGACCTGACGGGGAGACCAAGACAGACTTGGGCCCAGTCTCTGCCGGTGGTCGTGGTTCGGGCCGATAGGGAGGCGGCTGCAGAGGTGGTGGGAAGTCTAAGTCTAAGGCAAATGAAATGAGGTCATTCTGAGATTCAGGTACGGCGGGGGGGGGGGGGGGGTTGAGGAGGGGATGGAGTCGGTAATGGAGTCGATTGGGAAGGTTTGGTCACGAGAATCGGAGCAGAAGTTAGTGAAAGCGCTATAGGAGCAGTCAGGAAGGGTCAGACCCACTTAGGAGGGTCAGTCACCAGATCTTCCCATACCCAAATGTAGGCCTGCTGGTCTGGGTGTCCATGCGAACCTGGAATGAAAATCTTTTGTTTGACTGCCCTGATTATATTAAGATCAAAAGTACCGTCTACTGGCCACCCGACTCTGAAGGTGGGCCATTCAGAAGAACAGAAAGTCTGCCTTTTTTTTTTTCTCACCCGAACCGCCAGGTTCAACGCACGGTCCGTCACTGCTGACCAATGAGAGAGGGTTAGGGACAAAGGGGTGGAGGCAGACTTGGTGGCCCACTGTCCCATTCCGAACAAGTATAAACAGACACAGGACACAAAAATCGAGACATAACACACAAACAAGACAAGCTGGCAAAATGGTAGGGAAAATGAAGCCAAAAAAAATTGTCTATTGGCCCGGGCCGTCTGAAAAATCTCCTAGACAAAAGGGAACCAGACAGGGCCCCTGTCTCAGGGTCCCCACACTCCAGAGCGTCCTCCAGAGCTGCAGCCTGTGGGTTCAGGACACGTCTGTCCCCCACCGTCCAAGGGTCCTCACGGGCCGCTTGAACAGCTGCTTCCCCGCCGACTCACCACCATCCTTACCAATCTCGGTGGGACCTCCAAAATGTTAGGGTTGGCGTTCAAAACAGAGAGCTCCACTCCGATATCGGGTCACAAATGAAGCTTTACTTTAACACAAGCTCGTGGGACACCAGCACGAGGAGTAGCTGGTGACCCCGAGTTTGAGGTTCACAGGCCTTTTATGAGGCAGTTCTACCAGGGCAGGGGAGTGGGGTCACCCTGAGTGCAGACACCTGGACGCCAGATGTCTCCACGGTCTTTCTCAGAGTCTGGGTAGGTAAATGAATTCCAAGCTTATCTAGCAAAGGGTTATTTGGCAAGCATTCTTCTCAAGTGATTTATCTTGCAAACGCAACCGCAGGGGATCATCCTGCAAGCATCCTGTTAGCATAGCATGATGGGCTAACTTTTCTGGTATGGGGCGTGGGGGCAGAGTGCAGTATTTTCCACTGAATCTGCAATTAGCAGAGCTAGTGGGGGTGGGGGGCTTTGTTTCCCTTACAATGGCCCTTTCATCCTTACAAAACAAGTTAGGAACCTGGCAATCAACAACTAAGCCTATTAACACTGTTTCTCTAATTATATAGCTGGTAAATACAAAAGTCAGTATTGGCTCAGTTTTATTTTCTTTTTATAGATAACATCAATTTAAAAATCTACCAACACACACACACACACACACACACACACACATACCTATGTTTGACAAAGTGAAAGGAGACAGAATGTGCTTTTAAGAAACTTAAAACCTAAGGCTAGGATTCTCATGACTCTTTAGTTAATGGCACAAATATGGAGGCCCATTAAGGAAGGCACTAAATCCTAAGTGATTTTGAATAGGCGTTGCATATACGTGTGCTTGCGCTTACTTTTGAAAACCTGTTCAACTTCAGCATATGTGAAAGCTGTTTACATTCCACTTGCATGTCTTCCCTATGATCATGGAAACTGTGCCTGATGAGAACTGGGAAGAGGTGGAGAAGCACACAGACCTGTCCATGGCTGGCCCCACAGTGCTAGTGTGCAATATAGTGTTACAGTAAGCATTCAGAAACTGGCTTCCGAAGGGTGATTGCCCACAGCCATCAGTCATTAAGGGGGCCACAAGAGTATCCTTGTCAACAGCCTAGGACAGATTTCCCAGCTCGGATAGCCTCAGGGTCACCTGGAGACATTAAATTACAGACTTCCAGTCCTTTCTCAGAGGAATTTCAGGGATAAGTATGTATGATGTCCTCCTTGATGCTTCCTCCTTCAAGCTTCACCTATTTTACTTGGACCAAGTGGAGCAACAGAGCCTACATTACAAAGTGGGGCTGAGTTTTGCTTTGGAAGATAAGTTCAGGATTTTTGTTGTTGTTGTTTGTTTTATTCTCAAACCATTCATTGTAATACACATGCTGTGGGATGTCATTCTGTATGCTGTGAATATGTGTTGCTCTGATTGGCCAGTAGTCAGACAGGAGGTATAGGTGGGGTAAGCAGACAAGGAGAATTCTGGGAAGAGGTAGAGCTGAGTAAGTGGTCACCAGCCAGACACAGAAGCAAGATGTCAAGGCAGAGCTGAGAAAATGTATCAAGTCACATGGCTAAAGATAAATACAAATTATGGGTCAATTTAAGTGTAAGAGCTAGTCAGTAGTAAGTCTGAGCTAATGGCCAAGCAGTTATAATTACTACAAGCCTCTGTGTGTTTACTTTTGTCTGAGCAGATACAGGACTGGACAGGACACAGGAAAATTTCCAACAACATACACATAAAGAAATTTCAAAATCACAATATAAATATTACAACATAAAATGAAGAATTCCTTCTTTATGATACAAAAAAGAACCTAGAAATAAAAACAAACTATTTTCCTCTTCCTGGAAACAGAAATAGAATAGTTTGATGAGAATGAGAGAATTTTGAGTACACATCAACTAAATTTATCATTCAAAAATTTTATCATAATTCAGTGTTCTGGTTGTATTTTTACTAGCAAATATTTTACACACAAGTGGCAAGCCATTCATAGAAACTTTGGTATCAGTGTCAGAGGAAAAACAAACAAACAAAAAATGGTTTAAAAGTGGTACAAGGGATCTGCCCCAGAACTCCGATCTGGACCAGAGGTAGACCTGAACATCACAGAATGGAAGAAGAAGAAGAAAACCTTATAAGTAACATCATGAAGAGGCTAGAGCCTTATATAGAAGAAATCAAAAATAAAGTGGAGGAACAGACAAATAAAAAAAGGGAAGAATGCTATAAAAAAAAGAGGAAAGGACAATTAAAGCAGAAGAAAACAATAAGTCCCTGAAAGAAAACAATGAAAAAGCAAGGGAAACAGTCCAAGACCTGAAGAGGGAACTAGAAAAAATGAAGAAGACACTAGCAGAAGGAATGCTGGAAATAGAAAATCTGAGTAAATGAACAGGAACTTCAGATGCAAGTATAACCAACAGAATGCAAGAGATGGAAGAGAGGATCTCTAGTGTTGAAGATACGTTAGAAGAAATAGATTCATCAGTCAAAGAAAACACTAAAACCAACAAAGTCATGACCCAAAATGTCCAAGAAATTTGGGACACTATGAAAAGACCAAACCTACAAATAATAGGGATAGAGGAAGGAGAAGAATACCAACTGAATGGCACAAGATCATAGAAGAAAACTTACCCAAGTTAAAGAAGGAAATGCCTATGAAGATACAAGAAGCCTATAGAACACCAAACAGACTAGACCTCCCAAAAAAGTCCCCTCGCCACATAATAATTAAACAACTAAACATATAGAATAAAGAAAGAATATTAAGGGCAACAAAGGAAAAAGGCCAAGTGACCTATAAAGGCAAACCCATCAGAATAACACCCGATTTCTCAATGGAGACTTTGAAAGCCAGAAGGACCTGGACAGATATAATGCAGACACTAAGAGACCATGGATGCCAGCCTAGACTAATATACCCAGCAAAATTTTCAATCATCATAGATGGAGTGAACAAAACCAGATTTAAACAATACTTATCCACAAACACAGCCCTACAGAAAGCACTTAAGGAAAATTCCAACCTAAGAAAGGCAGATACACCCATGAAAACACAGGCAATAGATAACACCACAGCACTAAACCCCAAAGAAGAGAAGTACACACACACTACCACCAAAAAATAAAAATAATAACAGGAATGAACAATCACTGGTCATTAATATCCCTTAATATCAATGGACTTAATTCACCTATAAAAAGACACAGACTAACAGAATGGATATGAAAACAGGACCCATCTTTCTGCTGCACACTAGAAACACACCTCAAATTCAAGACAGAAACCTCCTAAGAATAAAAGTCTGGGGAAAAAAATTTCCAATCAAATGGTCTTAAGAAGCAAGATGGTGTAGTCATCTTAATATCCAACAAAATAGACTTCAAACTAAAATCAATCAAAAGAGATGATGAAGGACATTACATACTCATCGCAGATAAGATCCACCAAGATGAAGTCTCAATACTAGACATTTATGCCCCAAACACAAGGGCACCCACATATGTAAAAGAAACATTACTAAAGCTTAAATCACATATAAAACCCCACACATTAATAGTGGGAGACTTCAACACCCCACTTTCACTTCTGGACAGATCAGCCAAATTAAAACTTCACAGAGACATAATAGTCTTAACTGATGTTATGGCTCAAATAGACTTAATCGATATCTACAGAACATTCCACCCAAACAAAAAAGAATAGACCTTCTTCTCAGCAACCCATGGAACCTTCTCTAAAATCAACCACATACTTGGCCACAAAGCAAATCTCAACAGATACAAAACAATTGGAATAACTTCCTGTGTTCTAAATCTCATGCTAGTGACTTGACAGCACACCTGAAAGCCCTTGAACAGGAAGAAGCAAAGTCTCCCAGGAGGAACAGACACCAGGAAATTATCAAATTGAGAGCTGAAGTCAATAAAATAGAAATAAAGAGAACAATACAAAGGATTAATGAAACAAAGAGTTGGTTCTTTGAGAAGATCAACAAGAGAGACAAGCCCTTATCCAAACTAACCAAAAGACAAAAAGAGAGCATCCAAATTAACAAAATCACAAATGAAAAGGGGGACATAATAACAGACAATGAGGAAATCCAGAGAATCATCAGGTCATACTTCAAAAACCTCTACTCCACAAAACTGGAAAATCTAAAAGAAATGGATAATTATCTGGCTAGGTACCACATACCTAAGTTAAATCAAGACCAGATAAACCATTTAAATAGTCCAATAACCCCTAAGGAAATAGAATCAGTCATTAAAAGTCTCCCAACCCAAAAAAGCCCAGGACCAGATGGTTTCACTGCAGAATTCGACCAGATCTTCAAAGAAGACTTAATACCAATACTCTTTAAATTGTTCCACACAATAGAAGCAGAAGGAATATTACCAAACTCCTTCTCTGAGGCTAAAATTACCCTGATTCCTAAACCAAACAAAGATGCAACAAAGAAAGAGAACTACAAACTGATCTCCCTCATGAACATTGATGCAAAAATACTGGCAAACAGACTCCAAGAACACATCAAAACAATTATCCACCACTATAGAGCTTCCATAATAAAAACAGTTGGTACTGGCATAAAAACCAACATGTGGACCAATGGAATCGAATTGAAGACCCTGACATTAACCCGCACACCTATGGACGTATAATTTTTGGCAAAGAAGCCAAAAATGTACAATGGAAAAAAGAAAGCATCTTCAACAAATGGTGCTGGCATAACTGGATGTCAATGTGTAGATGGCTGCAAATAGATCCATATCTGTCACCATGCACAAAACTTAAGTCCAAGTGGATCAAAGACCTCAACATAAATCCAGTTACTCTGAACCTGGTAGAAGAGAAAGTAGGAAGTACTATTGAACGCATTGGCACTGGAGAACACTTTCTAAATATAACACCAGTAGCACAGACACTGAGAGAAACAATCAATCAATGGGACCTGTTGAAACTGAGAAGCTTTTGTAGAGCAAAGGACATGGTCAACAAGACAAAGCGACAGCCTACAGAATGGGAAAAGATCTTCACCAACTCCATGTCTGACAGTGGGCTGATATCCAGAATATATAAAGAACTCAAGAAATTAGACATCAAAATGCCCAACGGTCCAATTAAGAAATGGGCTATGAAACTACACAGAGAATTCTCCACAAAGGAAGATCAAATGGCTGAAAGACATTTAAGGAATTGCTCAACATCCCTAATTATCTGGGAAATGCAAATCCAAACGACTCTGAGATACCACCTTATACCTGTCAGAATGGCTAAGATCAAACACACAGAAGACAGCTTATGCTGGAGAGGATGTGGAGCAAGGGGAACTCTCCTCCACTGCTGGTGGGAATGCAAGCTTGCACAGCCACTTTGGAAATCAATATGGCACTTCCTTAGAAAATTGGGAATCCATCTCCCACAAGACCCAGCTATAGCACTCTTGGGCATATACCCAAGGAATGCTCAATCATACCACAAGGGCATTTGCTCAGCTATGTTCATATCAGCATTATTTGTAATAGCCAGAACCTGTAAACAACCTAGATGCCCTTCAACTGAAGAATGGTAAAGAAAATATGGTACATATACATAATGGAGTACTACTCAGCAGAGAAAAACAATGACATCATGAGGCTTGCAGCCAAGTGGATGGATCTAGAAAAAAATCATCCTGAGTGAGGTAACCCAGACTCAGAAGGACAAACTTGGTATGTACTCACTCATAGGAGGATACTAGATATAAAACAAAGATGACTAGACTGCTACACAACTCCAGGGAGGCTACCTAGAAAATGGGACCCAAGGAAAGACCCAGGGATCACCCAATGACAGAGAAATGGATGAGATCTAAATGAACAACCTGGAGGATAGTGGGAGTAATGAAGGGCAAGATTTAAGGGAAAGAAAGTTTAGAGGAACAGGAGATCCTAGGTGGATCAAGAACAGAAAAGGAGAATGAGGAATAACAGACCATGATAAATGAAGACCACATGAGAACAGGAATAGGCAGAGTGCTGGAGAGGTCCCCAGAAATCCACAATGATACATCCTCTGTAGACTGCTGGCAATGGTCAAGAAAAAGCCTGATCTGACCTAGTCTGGTGATCAGATGGCCAAACACACTAACAGTTGTGCTGGAACTCTCATCCAATAACTGATGGAAGTGGATGCAGAGATCATCAGCCAGGCCCCAGGTGGATCTCCAGGTGTCCAATTATCAAGAAAGAGGAGGGACTGTAAGAGTGTGAATTGTTGAAACCAATATTGGAAAAAGCACAGGGACAAATAGCCAAATGAATGGAAGCACATAAATTATGAACCAAAGGCTGTGGAGCCCACACCTGGATCAGGCCTTCTGGATAAGTGAGACAATTGAATAGCTTGAACTGCTTGGGAGGCATGCAGTCTTTGGGACCAGGACCTTAGTGCATGAGCTGGCTGTTTGGAACTTTGGACTTACACTGGGCACTTTGCTCAGCCTGGAAGCAGGGGACCGGACCTGCCTGTACTGAATCCACCAGGTTTAAATGAATCTTCAGGGGAGTCTTATCCCTGGAGGAGATGGGAATGGAGGGGAGGGGGTTGGTTGCAGGAGGGGGAGGACAGGGAAACCCATGGCTGAAAACACAAATATAATAATAATAAGGTAAAAAAAAAGGTGGTACAAGGGCCAGAGAGATGGTTCAGTGGACAAAAGCATTTTCCACCAATCCTGAGTAGCTGAATTTGAAGTTGTTATTAGGACCCACAAGGTAAACGATGAGAGCAGACTTCAGAAAGTTGTGTTCTGAGCTCTACTCACACCCATATGAATGCACAAGCACACACGCATGCATATATAAATTAATGTAATTTTTTAAAGTTACAAGAGCCATTTAGAGTTGTAGTCCAATACATTACAGAAAGAATATAAATAAAGGCTTGTGATTGCATACGCATACAGTCCAAAAAGTCTGCCAGTATCCAAAATATTTTGTTACTGTATTAGTAATAGATTTGAAGGATATATTCTCTAGGGCCATACATAAATAGATTTAAGAAGCAGATAAAATTGAATCCTAGATGAAAATGTTTGTTTTAATGAATTCCTCACAATGTATTTCACATTTATGCATGAAATGCTACATGACCTTATATAAAAATATCACAAAGTCTTTTTCTACAATTTACTATATGCCCAAGAGGCAAAATATTATAATATATAAGATTAATATTCCATGTTCATCACAGATCTTTTGAACATGCATCTCGCTACACAATTAGCCATACACAAAATGTCTACTTCATTATGGACCATGAAGAACTAAGGTAGTCACAGCTATACTTTGTACTACATTAACAATACTTTTACCCACAAGTATGTCATTGTTAGGTGTATTTAAAAAAAAAAACTGAGCTTTTGGTTATCTACATAATGTTAGAATGTAAATTATCTTCCCATATTAATACATCAAATAACAAAACCAGCCATAAAACAGACTGAAAGCATTAAACATTTTAAATATGTGAGTTTTAATCATCTAATTTGTATAGAAAAAAATATAACAAATGAATGTTCCAGTTAATGTAACTTACAAGCTTTGAAAGATTCTAGTCTTGCCTCATGACTATCTAGTGCTCTGTATGCAAATCAGAATTTGGAGATTCTTTAAATTATTCCAAAATCTAGCATCATTGTACCAGTTAGAAAGAGAGAGAAAGAGAAAGCTTATGGGAAGTCTAGAAGCAAGCATTTAATAAGAGTCAAAGATTTTGTTTCCTTTCAAACATTCTTCTCCCCAACATTAGAAACAATGATATTTCTGATGTTAATGTAACTGCAAAGGCACACTGATAGGAAATCGCAACATGTCCACATGGTTGGGCTTGCCCGGTGGACCGCCTAGTTATTTCCGGTTCAAAATGGCCATTTCTGGGTCAAACATCTTGCGGGACTGGGACTCCATGGCTTTACATGGTTGCGTAAAGTGCGTGCGCTGCCATGTAATCTACACGCATGTGTGGAGTAGCTACACAATTTCCTGTACGCATGAGTGGCCCAACCTTTATAAAGCCGGCACCATCTTTCATGATCTTCTTCTTGTCTTCTCACTCACGCGTGTTTCACACAGGCCTGTCACATTCTCTATCCTCTTTAATAAAAACTCTTCTTTGGTCTTGTCGTGTTCGGAACGTTTTCTCGCAGGGTAAAAGCGCCAAAATAACTAACACACACAGTCTCAGTAATTGGAAAGAAGACCTCACATGTTTATTAATGAGCTGTTTTCAATAGCAGCAGATAGGTATAAAACACTACCATTTGTAAAATGTGACCATTTTGTTAGCTTCCTATCATTGTGAGAACATCAACTTAAGGAAGAGTTGGGTCTATGAGGGCAGAGAGAGTTAATAGAGGAGAAATTTGGGAGGAGAGAAGAGAGAAGGAAAGAGAGAACAAGGAGAGAAGGACATCAGGGGCCAGCCATCTAGTTACACAACAAGCCACAAAGTAAGAAACAAAGAAAGGTATGCAGGAATAGAAAAGGGAAAGCCCAGAGGCAAAAGATAGATGGGATAAATTAAGAAAAGCTGGCAAGAAACTAAGCCAAGCTAAGGCCAGGCATTCATAATAGAGAATAAGCCTCTGTGTGTGATTTATTTAGGAGCTGGGTGGTGGGTCCCCCAAAAAAAGAGCAAAAATAATAACAAGTCCACTTAATCAGTGAGCCATCTCTCCAGTCCCAACAAAAAAAGAGATATGTTTGGCTCACATTATCAAAGCTTCCAATTCAGATGTAGGTGTCAGAGTCTCTGTGGTAGTGCTTAAGAGCAGCACAGCATGGCAAAGCATTAAAAAGGAGAAATTCACTTCACAGTGGCCAGCAAGAAAGGGAGTGGTAGAGGACAGGCACTGGTTAACTCCAATATCCCTCCAAGAGCACATCCTGAGTGACCTAGCTTCTTTTCAGAAGGCCCTAAACTATCCACCATTGCCCTATAGCAGTATTGGATACAAATGAAGGCTAATTTAACACATGAGCCTTTGGGGATGATCCAAACAACCATAACAGCCACAAATAAAACACATTTTAAATAATCTGGCAGTTGGCATATACACACACACAAATACAATGTGTATACTGTGTGTGCATGTATACATGTGTGTATATATATGTATGTAGGTGTAATTGAAATAAATTCACTAAACAGTATTTGATCTTATAGATGGCATAAACCCTGAATTGTTCTGTTTATTTTATTCTCCCTCACTTGTTCATGTCCAAACTCAATAAAGAAACTTTATATACATAGTAAATTCAATATCAGTTCTTTGAAAAATAATATGAAACAAAACAGCAAATAAAAAGTATTTTCACTGAAGAAATATTTTTGTAAACTGCAATGTTTACATAAAAAACATCACTAGAGTTACAACAACACTAAGAATCAGTTACAAACTCCAATGAGATTAGCCAATCACAAGGGGACAGAAGGTGAGTGAGACTGGAGTTCACTACAATGAAGCTTGAGTGGGCTGAGCCATCTATCACCTGTCAATCACCGTCTTCATGGAAAATATCTCACTGCCCCCACCCCTGACCTTGTGGCAGCAGAAACAGGAAGTGGCAACATAGATTGCTACCTCACTTCCTAAAAATAAAAAAAGGAAAGAGTCCTTCTATTAATATGTAATAATTTCCACAAATAATTATTTTCAGTTGTAAAAGTAACATGAATAAATATTTGAACACACAGAAGGATGGAAATCTGAGGAGAGTTATGACTGGGAGGGTACAAAGGGGAAATGACCAGAATCTGATTCCTCTCAACTCTTGGGAAGTGAATGACAGAAACATTTTTATCCCTGGTAGCATTTTCAACATGAAGTCATATTCATCACAAGTGCTATGGGTCAGATAGTAGTAGAAGACACACTAATGAACAAAACAGAACTGCCAGCTGAAAGTAGTTGGTATTCTCATTTCATAGCTAGGTAGAGCCTTGTTGTGAGCCCACAGCACTTTCAAAGGTGACTGCAACTGAGCTTACCAGGCATTCCAAGTGTGGAAGCCTAAGGAAGCCTGGGAGAATTAAGGGACTGTTGGTGAGTCTGTGGATTTAAACCAAGATCGCTTTTCCTCAAGGGTCTCCTAACCTTCCAACTCAAAAACTTAAAATAAATTTATTGGCACTGAGTCTTTGGCTTTGTCCAGTTGAGTCCAACTCATTGTAGTCATACTAACTGTTGAAGAAAATTAACTAATGTGACTTCACAGTGAGCTTGTAGAGTTTGATTCCAGCCATCTAAGAAAGTTAAGACACAGCAGGCTTGTGTAGATACACACCTAGGTTTGTGTAGATTCATCTTCAGTTCCAGATTCAAGAGTTCACTTTTTCCATTTATGGCTGCTTTGCAGACATTGTGTGATCAGGTGAGTTTGTGCTCTAAGGAAAACTCATGGAAGGTCTATTACCTGTGTGTGTTTACATTTAAAACTGTCAACTACATCCTTTATATGCAGATATCAGGTTGGCTGATAGAATATTTTCTGATCAGTCTTTTCCCCATGTCTTTTTAATTTGGTGGTTAGATCATGGCCACCTCTCAATAGTTACCTTTTAAAAAGTGTTGTGTGTCTCCAGGAGTCATGTGGATGACTATGTCTCAGCAAAACTCCAAACTCAGAATGCAATCACCTTTTAAATGAAGATGAACAGAAAAACTGAGTCTCTGAGATCTTCTGAAAGGAAACACGAAATAAAAAGAGCATGAAAATGGTTACTTGACAAAAAGAACAGCATTGGTGCACCTGCATGTGTTCAGTAATTTGTGTGTCTCTGCAAGTGCAGGTGTGTGTGTGCATATGTATATGTGTCTATGTGAATGTATGGTGTAAGTTTTCTGTGTGTGATTGTGTATATGAGTATTTATTGTGTATGAGCATCTATGTGTCTGAGTATGCATGAAGAAATATATAGGAATGTGTGTATGGAAGTGTGTGAGTGTGTGTATGCATGTGTATATGTTCATATATCTGTGTACATATGTTATGTGCTTGTATATGTGCAACTGTGTAAATTATGTGTGGTGTATGTGTCTACGGGTGACTTCTGGTTTAGATGGTTCATCTCTCATCATCTTTTGACACAATGTAATTAGAATATTTTACAGGGCTCTGTTCCTGAACTCTTCTTTGTAAAATACTTCTTAGAAATAACACATGATAATTGTTCTTAAAAAAGCTTTTATACTTTTTGTGAGACTTTTTTTCCTTGCAGAAATATGGATAAAAGGCTAAGGAGTGTGCTGTGCTTTGCAACATGATAAAATTTCCACAGACACAGAAGCATTATACATACAACATCATTAATGATGGAACCTCAGTTCTGGAACACTTTCAAGAGTTGACAATATTTTTCACAGTTAACTAAGAGGCCCCCTAAATCTCTATCTAGACCTGACATAGATGCATCTGAAGATCTAGGGATAGCAATGCGTTATTCAACCATTACCTCAGCTGGGATCATCAGTGTCCACACAGTCTGCTCACTTGGAAGATTAGTGAGTGTCTGGGAGATACAAAATTTATTGAAGAATGATTGAATAGAAATAGGTACATATCCAGAGTATACAACCTGATGAGTTTAGAAACTTAAGTATGAAATACATCCATAAGTATGCCCTGATGAATCCCCACCAAAGCCTATGCTGTCATCTTATGTATCACTCTACAGGTGCCCTCTGTGCTCCTGGATCATCATTACCTCTTTACTATTATTGTAACAACAGGGGAGAACTTTGAGATTGTCTTAGGGTTTCTATTGTTGTAAAGAGACATCATGACCAAGGCAACTCTTGTAGGGGAAAGCATTTAATTCAAAGGTTTAGTCCATTATCATCATAATGGGAAGCAAGACAGCATGCAGGCAGGCATGGTGCTGAA
The DNA here is from genome assembly GCF_903995425.1 of Onychomys torridus. Taxonomy (NCBI): domain Eukaryota; kingdom Metazoa; phylum Chordata; class Mammalia; order Rodentia; family Cricetidae; genus Onychomys; species Onychomys torridus. The sequence continues at coordinate 16,849,710 of NC_050451.1, forward strand.
GGAAGAACTGAGGGTTCTTACATCTTGACCCATAGGCAACATGAAGTAGTCTGTCTCATTGGGTGTGGCTTGAGCATATATGAAACCTCAAAGCCCATCTCTACTGTGACACACTTCCTCCACCAAGACCACACCTACTCCAACAAGGCCACACCTCATAATAGTGCTACTCCCTTGGGGGGCCATTTTCTTTCAAACCATTACATTCCACTTCCTTGCCCCTAAAGGCTTATTGCCATATCATAATGTAAAAATACATTCAGTCCAACTTCAAAAGTCCCCATAGTCTATAACAGTCCCAAACTTATTTAGAAGTCTAAAGTTCGAAGTCTTTCCTGAGATTCATGCAATCTCTTAACTGTAATAATGTGTAAAATCAAAATCCAACAGCAGATCACATATATCCAAAACATAATGGCACACGATACATTTCCATTCAAAAACATAGGGAAGGGAGCATAGTGAGGAAATATTGGACCAAAGAAATATGGAAAACCAGCTGGGCAAACTCCAAAATCTGCATTTCCATTTCTGTTATCAAAGCACTCTTCAGATCTCCAACTCCTTTCAGCTTTGTTGACTAAACACACTTCTTTCTCTTGAGCTGGTTCTATGCCCTGTTGGCAGTTCTCCTTGGCAGGAATCCCACAGCTCCAGCATAGCCAACATCTTAGAGTGTCCAAGGCAATTCAGGCTTCATCTTCACAGCTTCATGCCATGGTCTCTCTAGGCCTCCATTCAGAGCCACCCCTGACACATTCCTGGCCTCAGCAGTTTTCCTTAGTTATAGAGGCAAATCCCATAAACCCTTTGTTCTATTCCTAATTCCAAAAGCAAGTGGCTAAAGCAGACTAGCAATGCTGCTTACAGGGGCTGGATCAGGGCTCCCTAATTCAATTACATCTTCACTAACTTTCTGTTTCCAATTGTTTCCTTCACTGCCTGTACTGACTGTGTGTCAACTTGATACAAGCTAGAGTCATCAGAGAGGAAGGAGCCTCAGTTGATGGAACTCCTCCAGGATATCCAGCTGTAAGGCATTTTCTCATTTAGTGATCAATGGAGGAGGGCCTAGCCCATGGTGGGTGGTGCAATCCCTGGGCTGATGGTCCTGGGTTCTATAAGAAGGCAGGCTGAACATGGTCTCTGCACCAGCTCCTGCCTCCAGGTCCCAGCCCTGTTTGAGTGCCTGTGCTGACTTCTTCCAATGATGGACTATGATCTGGAAGTGTAAGCCAAATAAAGCCTTCCCTCCCCAACTTGATTATTAGTCACAGTGTTTCATCACAGTAATAGAAACCCTAACTAAGACACTACCTAAGCTTAGCCGTCCTGGAACTGGATCTACAGACCAGACTGTCCTTGCACTCAGAGATCTTTCAATTACATCTGCTTTGGTGGTTACCTTCACTGCCTAAGCTTAGCTATTTGGAACTTGCTCTGTAGACTAGGCTGGCCTCAAACCCAGCCTCTGCCTTCTAAGTGCTGGGATTAAAAGCATGCACCACCAAATCCAATTCTAAGCTTTTCTTTAGTTCCTTTTCACAATTTGGAAAATTACCTGGGTGGATCTTGTCCTCAGTTCACTAATCCCTTTATTCCATTTATTAATCGGTTTATCTTCTTAAATACAGGACTTAGCTCCATTCCACTTTCTGGTGCTCTTTTTCTCCTCAAATATTTTTCCTTGCTCAGCTTGGTCTTTTTCAATATGTTCTTTCATTAGCATTAACACTAGTAACAACACAACAGAGTCTATACTAGGCTGTTTTGAGGTTTCCTCTGCCAAGGGATTTGATCCAAAACTATTCACTTTAGCCTCAGGCAAACTTTTTGGACAAGGGCAAAAAGCAGCCACATTCTTCACCAAAATATCGCAAGACCAGTCTCTAGACCACATGCTAACATTCTTCTCCTCTGAAAGCTTTGGATCCACCACCCACAGTTCAAATCACACTCAGCACCACTGTCTTCCATGTTCCTACTAATATGGCCAGTGAAGCATTACTTAGTTACAGTGTTCAACTGATTTTCTAATCCACAGTCCCACAGTCCATATTCATTTAAACAAAAGCATAGCCAGCAATATCCCAGTCCCTAGTACCAACTTCTGTCTGAGATAGGATTTCTATTGTTGTGAAGAGACACCATGACCATGGTTACTCTTACAAAGAGCAACATTTAATTTGAGATGGTGGCTTAGAGTTTCAGAGGTTTGGTCCATTATCATCATGGCAGGAACATGGAAGCATGAAGGTAGACATGTGCTAGAGAAGGAGCTGAGGGTTCTTACATCTTGACCTATAGACAACAGGAAGTGGTTTGTCTCACTGGACATGGCTTGATTATATATGAAACCTCAAAGCCTATCTTCACAGTGACATGCTACCTCCAACAAGACCACACCTCCTAATAGTGGCACTCCCTTTGGGGGCCATTTACTTTCAAACCACCACAAGAACACATGTAAACAAGCAGGACACTAGATTATATATAGGTCTTTATAAACAGGTAGCAGCTTTATAGATGGTGTGTATATTTTATTGTAGAGTAAAATGTGTGGTGATATTGTGTTCCCCAAAATATTGTGCATCCTAATAAACTTATCTGGGGTCAGAGAACAGAACAGCTACTAGATATAGAGGCCAGAAAATGGTGGTACACACCCCTTTAATCCTATCACTTGGGAGGCAGAGATCCATCTGGATCTCTGTGAGTTTAATGCCGCACTAGAAAGATCCAGGCATGGTGACTCATGCCTTTAGTCCCAGGAAGTGATGGCAGCAAGCAGAAAGGTATGTAAGGTATGAGAACCAGGAACTGGGCTGGTTAAGCTTTTAGGCTTTGGTATGAGCACAGTTCAGCTGAGAGGCATCCAGTCGGAAGAAACAGGATCAGCTGAGGAATTGGCAAGGTGGCTGTGGCTTGTTCTGCTTCTCTGATCTTCCAGCATTCACCCTGATACCTGGCCATAGGTTTGATATTTTTAACAAGACCTTCTAACAATTTCTGCTACAAAAATGTAAATACATTTTGTCTTGATTATTTTAAATTGGAGTTTATCTTTAACACTGACATCTTGCCATGTAGTGATACTGAAAGACAGTGAACAATGAAGTCAGAGGAAATTTTCTGACTGGAAGATCAAGATCTTTATGTTATTCTAGCAAATAAGTAATTGTGTATCTCTATCCTACAGCATTCTATTTAAAAGAAAGATGAGCTGACATATCCCTTTGGTTTTCTCTTTTGTTTGATACTGACAATCCCTTTATGAAATGTTTGATGGACTGATAGAGTAATTTCTCCCTAGATATGCCATGTATAACTGATCTACAAAGTTTAGAAGAATACTTTTTAAAAATGCAACATTTTCAGCTGGGCACAGTGGTGCACATCTGTAATCCCAGCACTTGAAAGGCAAAGGGAGGCAAATCTCTGAGTGTAAGGTCAGTCTGGTCTACAGAGAGAGTTCTAAGGCAGCCAAGGCTACTCAAAGAAACCCTGTTTCAAAACAAAAAAGAAAAGAAAAGATTGCATTATCTTTACCCAGTGAATGATTCTTCATGTTGATTAATTGTCTGAAAATGCACACATATTACTAGTAGTTGGTACTGCAGAGTGACCTTAGATTGGCCTCTTAAATGCAAAGGCCTTAAAGGATAAAGGGGGCTGCAATAACCAGGTAGCAAGAATATCGGCACCTATTGTATTGAGCTACTTTGTGCAGAAGTGATGATTAAACTGTCATTGCCAAAAGCATGTGGTGCTGCATAGCCTGACATCAATATCTGCTCTTTGCCCTACCTCTGGATTCACCCCTAGATTACTATCATGGCCATATTGGATATATTAGTCAAGGTTCTCTAAAGGAACAAAACTGATAGAATGAACATACACACACACATACACACATACACACACACACACACACACACACACACACACACACACACAAACACACACATGACTTAGTAAAGTGACTTATAGTCTGTGGTCCAGCTAGTTCAACAATGACTGTCTCCTAATGGAAACCCAAGGTTCAGTTCACAAGGCTGGGTGTCTCAGCTAGTCTTCAGTCTACGTTGGAAGTAGGCTCTAAATACCAACAAAGGAATGTCTCAGAATCAGGATAGGACAGACAAACTTGCCAAAAAGAGTGAAGGTGAGCAGGCAATCAGCAAGTTTCCATCTTCTGTGTCTTTTTCTATCAGCTGCTACTAGAAGATGTGGCCCAGATTTAGGGTGGGTCTGCACATCTCAAATGATCTAATAAAAAAAAAAAAATCCCCCAGAAGTGTTCCCAGCTGAGTGTGTTTTAGTTGATTTCATATGTAGTCAAGTCGGAAACCAAGATTAGCCATCACATCTGGTGATCCATCCAGACTGGAAACCTGAAGGGCTTCTCTGTGCTTTCTGAATGGAAACAATGCTGATAGACTGGATACATCTGTAAATAGCTGCTGTCTTTTCTGATGACTACATTATTGGGACTTGCTGACTGTGATTGTCCTAACATGAGTACTGAAAAACTAGGCATAGACATTATTGGTGGCTCAAGGCTCAAGCTCGATCATTGGAAACTGCCTGAAGCACACAGAAAAAAAATTATAATGGATAAAAAAATTCCTGTTAGCACAGCATGGCCTTTTTTGGGGAGTCATAACACTTCAAAATCCTGTGTGAAGATTTCTGAGAATTAGTAAGTGATCTTTCATACATAGAGCCTGTACTGGCTGGTTTTGTGTGTCAACTTGACACAAGCTAGAGTCATCACGGAGGAAGGAGTCTCAGTTGAAGAAATGCCTCCATGAGATCCAGCTGTAAGGTATATTCTCGTTTAGTGATCAATGAGGGAGGGCCCAGTCCATAGTGGGTGGTGCCATCCCTGGGGCTGTTGGTCCTGGGTTCTATAAGAAGGTAGGCTGAGCAAGCAATGGGAAGCAATCCAGTAAGCAGCAGCCCTCCATGGCCTCTGCATCAGCTCCTGCCTCCAGGATCCTGCCCTGTTTAATTAAGTTCCTGTCCTGACTTCCTTCAGTGATGAACAGCAATGCTAAAGTGTAAGCCAAATAAACCTTTTCCTCCCCAACATGCATTTTAGTCATGGTGTTTCATCATAGCAATAGAAACCCTAACTAAGACAGGCAGGGCCCTTGGGAAGAATCAAAGAAAATCTCTGATCCTTTCATGGACCATTGATGTAGAAATCGCCAGAGTTTCTTCACTTTTCCACAGCACAATGTCTCTGTCAGGGAAACAAAATGAATTCATGCAGAAGGACCCTATTTTTAAAAATTTTGGAAGGAAGGTCCAATAAAGGGGTGTGTGTGTGTGTGTGTGTGTGTGTGTGTGTGTGTGTGTGTGTGTGTTTGTGTGTTCATTCATCCACAAAGCAGAATAGCTCAGCAGGGCTGGGAAGGCAGGAACAGGGCTGTGTTCCAATAACCAGGCATTGTCTGCAGCTGCTCCAGCACTGCTGACTATGCAGTTCTTCCGGATAACTTGCTAAAGGTAAGCCCATCCTTGCTACGAAATCCTCATCACACAGAACTGCTTGGTTATATTGTAGTAATTTATAGTTTTATGCCATTTTCTCTATGGAGATCCTTGGGGACTAAATCTGCAGCACAAATACAGACTGAAAAAAATTCTGTGAGAACAATAGCTACTTCCTGTTAAATGCCTACCAGTCACCTGGCACCAGTATCTTCTTTTTATTTCCTGAATCTCATTTACTGTCCAAGACAACCCCATGAAAAAAACAAAAAAAGCATTCCCTTTTACAACAATGAAACAGACCCTCAGACAGTCCCACAGACACACTTAGATATTACTGGTTTATAAACCCCAAACTCACATTTTTTAATAATGTTGCCTCCTCATTCTGTGGTCACAGAATTATATAGTTAATTGGTCACCAGAATATCATGACAGATGTTTCCAGAGATGGGAGAGTATTTCTCAGTCCAGGGGATTATAGAACTTAATTGTTTAAGAAAGTAGTTTCTTTGTTTTGTTTTGTTTTTTATTTTAGTTTTTATTTTTATGTGCATTGGTGTTTTGTCTTCATGTATGTCTGTGTAAGGTTGTCAGACACTCTAAAACTGGAGTCACAGACAGTGGAGAGCTGTCATGTGGGTGCTAGGAATTGAACTCAGTCCTCTGAAAGAGTAGTCAGTGCTCTTAACTACTGAGCCATCTCTCCAGCCCCAAGAAAGTAGTTTCTTATGATGAAACCAACAAGACATGAAATTCCCTTCATTAGAGTGTGTTCCACTGTGATCACAGGGGTAGAATGCTTCCTCATTAACCAGCCTTTCTTGATAGTTTATGTGCTCAGAGTACTTCCCTGGGAAGCATCACCTACAAAGGTCACCTTCAGATATGGTGGTCCAACCCTAAGCCAGAAAACAATAATTAATTAGACACTTGACACACAGATCATGGTTGCTAGAGCCCTGGTACAAAAGAGAAATGATATTTTTAAACTTGTATTTAATAACTTATGAGCCTTCTTTATGAAATAAAGGTAATAAATGTGACTGGGTCTGAGATTGCTGTGGGGAATGGATGAGTTACTATAGGTGCATACACTAGATGGTCAACTGCAAGGAAGTGCTCAAAGATACTATTTATTTCATTAATAATAGGTATTCCTGAACCCATGAGTATTTGGAGAAGATAGGATGAGAAAAAGTCATTGTATCTGCCTTCAAAAACTTTTTTATTACTCATGTGAGTCGTGTGTGCCTCTGTAAAATGGTCTGTCTCCCTTATTCACACTTTCCACAGCTCATTGAAGCTCTATGACTGTGGCAAACCATAGTTCTTCTGTTCCCGTCCATCATATTTAGAAGGAAGAGAAAAATACATTTTCGTGCCAAGTAGATGGCTAATCTTGGTTGTCATCCTGACTGGATCTGGAAGTAACTGAAAAGCAACCTGTTAGGTACCCCTGTGAGGGTCATTCCTGACCCATGTGAAGCAGGAAGACACACGCTAAATGTATCATTGCAAAATGAAAGGCCATAAAAGAAGGAAAGCTTTGCTTTTTGCCTATTTGTTGCTGCTACTGCTGCATTCTTTTCCTGGTATTAGAACCAGTACTTTCGCCTTCTAATGTAGACTGATGATCAGCAGCTTTCCAAGAATCCTGCAGGCCTTCAGTGCCAGACGGGGTCTGCTGACATGTCCAGACTCATGGACTGAGAAACCATGAGATTCTCAACCTCTCCAGTGTGACTCAGCCATTGTCCTACCTAAACATTATCAAGTAAGAAAACTTAATAAATTACCTCTTAATAAATATTCATCCTATTGATTCTATTCCTCTAGAGGATCCTGTCTTATGCCCCAAGATGCACTGAGGCAGTCCAAAGGCAGAGACTAGACACTAATTTCATAATCATCTTATCTGAAGCTCCATCTTCCAATGTAACAGCAAATACAGGTGCAATACCTATTTCAGTGCAAATATTGATTATTTCCAATCAGCTCCTCAATTTTACTCACCACATTTCAGATTCTCGGCAGCCTCACACTGCCAGAGTCTACATTTACAACAGTGCATATGTAGATAATTTCTGCCATCAAAGACAACTCTGCCAGGCATCATTACCCTAGAGAGAAAGCAAGTTTATCAAAAGTTTGCAGTCCCTTGGGGAGGAAATTCCAAAGTTAGGTCACTAGGGCATTAATCAGTTCAGACTCTCAAATGACTCAACATAAGCAAGGGGTCCTCTGCATTCAGGCAACTACAGGTTTTATGCACAAAAGATCATTGCCTATGCTGTTCTCGAGAACTGACCCTTGTTTACTGCCCTTGCTAAAGCAGTGCATGTCACTCAGTTGTCAATCCCAGTCTACCACAACTGGTTAGACTAAATGAATGTCCCAGTTACTGTCCTCTTATTGTGAAGAAACACCACGACTGAGGAAGCATTTAACTGGGGCTTGCTTACAGTTTCAGGTTAACCCATGATCATAGCAGGAAGCAGACAGGAATGGCACTGGAGCAGTAGCTGAGAGCTTTACATCCTAATCCAGAGGTAGCAGGCAGAGTGAAAAAGACTCTCAGCCTGGCATGGGCTTTTGAAACCTCAAAGCCTATACCCAGTGGCACACCTCTTCCCACGAGACCACACCCCCTAATTCTTCCCAAACAGTTTCACCAGCTGCGGAACAAGCATTGAACTATTGGAACCTATGAGGGCCATTCTCAAGCAAACCTCCACAGTACAGTGGTGGGAATGCTAGAAAGAAAACCTGTGTGGTTTGCACTGTTATTATACAATAACTAACAGTAAAACTTAAGTGAGAATACAACTCTTTTTTTTTTTTAAGCTCACAGATTCAAAGAGCTTAGTCTGTCCAGGCTGGCTCCATTGCTTCTGGGTCTTTGATAAAGCAGAGCATCATGGAGCCGCATGCATGCTCCAGAAGCGGCTCCCTTATAACACACAGTAGAGATAAGACACCTTCAATGACCCACCCTCAGTGACTTGCTTCTTCCACCAAGCCCCACCTCTGAAGGTTTCCAGAAACCCAAAACAGCACCACCAGCTAGGGAGTAGGTTTTAAAGCTTGAGCCTGAGGGGGACTTTTGATATTCAACACCTAATATTCAATTTACGTGTTAATGTAAACTTAGGGGGCCGGGGGTTGCTGGCTCTTTTGATTTGAGTCTTTATGAACAAGGACACCAATTCTGAGTTTCATGAGTTTGTGTGACCTTGATAAACTACAATCCCACAAAGCTCCAGCTTTTGAGGTAATAAAATGCAAGTGCATATTGTTGTGAGAAGAAAAGAAATAAACTGCTGTGTGAAAAGCTCTCGCCTGGGTGCCTGGTCTGCTAGTGCCACCTGAATGAGGAAAGCAGAAAGCCAGTCAGCTGGCACCTAGGAAATTGTTTAAATATGCTGCTCCTCAGTGTCAGCTGCAATCCACTTCTCTCACCTTTGTTACAAGGATCCCTTATGGCTAAATATAAAGCATCTTACCAGTTTTAAAATAACCTGAATAAATTTTCAATAGTCTTACCTTTTCTTTGATTATTGTCCACAACTTGTTTAAATTGTGAGCATAAAAATGATGCACATGAAAGAGTTGTGGTGACATGAGATGGGTCACCTGAATGTGTGCTTATGCTCTTTATTGTGCTTTCTTACACAGGACATTCTCTAGGTGGTGAATGCACTTAGCCTGCCCTCGGATGGCAAGGAGAAGAGCCAAATTAAACATGTATGTTTCCAGGGCCTAGGGTATACACCCCCCTCCCCAAGACTTGAAGTCTGAAGACTTTCCAGAAAGAAAAAGAGTCAAGAGTAGTTCTTGGCCAGCCTTTTTCTGCATGTTTAAAGTCACAAATTCAGCTTGACATTTTCTGCTTATTTTTCTCCCGGAGTTAGAACTCATGGGTGTGTTGGATAATTGTTGTAAATGGCACATGAGCTATTTACTGCTGGGAGTGTGGGGCTACAGGAAAATGAGAGAGCTGCTCAGGCCGAGGTGCCACCTAATGTTTTTGTTCCTTTTTTTTTTTTTTAAGAAAACAGAATGTGAATAAGTCCCAGATACCAACTGTCATTGTTGCAAGTAGCACATCCTCATGAAATTTCAAGTGTGTTAATTTACAGGATGATGCCTTATATCCTTGAAGGAAAAAGGATGAAAGAAAAACCAAAGTCTTTCAAAGTTAGGAAGCAGAATGAACAGTACCTACCAGAGACAGCTCTGGAACTTCATTGACTGCTTAGAAACTCATTCCAGAGTTGGACTGTTATGAGGACCAGAAGTAGCACAAAGATCCTCTGAAGCAAAAGGATGCATATGTATGGTTCCATTAGAAGTGAGAAAAGTCACTACAAACCGCACAATATGGTAAGGCTTTCAATGTACCCTTTAAAAGGCAGATTCAGAGATGTACTTTTAGATGAGGGGAAGCTGCTAACAATACTGGAATCAACCAATATTCAGGATATTCATTTAAGAGTTACTTTACTCTTATTTATGTGTATGTTTGAGTATGTGCCATGTGTGTGTGTGTGTGTCCTTTGAAGTCAGAAGAAGGCATCAGATTCACTGAAACTGGAGTTACAGGTGATTTGAGCCATTTGATGGGAACTGAACTTAGGTCTTCTGGAAGAGAAGCAAGTACTCTTAACCAGTGAGTCATGTCTCCATCTCCTCTTTAGGATATTTTTATTAAAGCTATTTCTTCCTGTCATCCTCAGGAACTCACCCTTCAAGGCTTTTCACTTGGATGTATGGTTATATGCCTGGCATGAAGTATCTCAATCCACTTATTTGTCTATTCACCCATCATTTATTCATCTATCCATCAACCCACCATTTTTTCATCCATTCATCCATATGTCCATTATTCATTTTCTTCTAACACACATTAGTAAGTGCTAGAGATGGAGCAAATCCAAATGCTAATATATATCCCCTCTCCAATAACCTTCCTGTTATTTGTTATTATAAACAGCTTAAAAAGCTAGCCTCTATGGTTGAAATTTGTTTGAGAAAGCTGGAATTTTTTATGAGATTATTTAAATTACCCATCAGTTTCATAGCACATACTATATTTCCAACTCTAAATGTGTTTCTCCAAGTCTCTGGACTCACTGTGAAGATTCCACTTGGATCTTTGAATGCTCTTTTCCTAAATCCTGCACAAACTGGGTAATTTTCTCTGGATCCATGCCTTGCTTCCTGTGCTGGCTAGTCTCTTGTCAATTTGACACAAGCTGGAGTCATCTAGGAAAAGGACATCTCAATTGAGAAAATGCCTTCTTCACATTGGTCTGTTGTAAAGTCTGGGGATGTGTTTTTTCTTGATTAATGATTGACATTGGAGGGTCCAGTCACTGTTAGTGATTGTTCCTCCTGGGCCAGACGGCCCTAGGTTTCATAAGAAAACTGGCTGAGCGAGGCACAGGAATCAAGTGAATAAGCAACATTCCTCCATTGTCTCTGCTTCAGTTCCTGTCTCAGGGTTCCCACTTTGTGTTGCTTTCTTGGCTTCTGCAGAGAGTGGACTCTAACCTGTGACTCAAATAAACCCTATCCTTCCCACACTGCTTTTTGGTTATGATCTTTATCACACCAATAGAGAGCAAATTAGGATGGTCCTTTAATAGGATGCCAAAGTCTACAAAAAGTCAGGTAAATAGATTAACTTTTATTTAAAGCCATTCTACCAAACACCACATGGTGAACTAGAAGACCTAAGTTACATGACACATAAAATAAATCATAAACAAAACTTATTCCAAGAGCGGCAAACCTACACACATGGGAAGTGGATTTTCAGAGTAAAGAAAGACCTAAGTACTAAGGGTTGGTTTTTAGCAGTGCTCTTACCCTGCAAGGAAAAGTCACGAAACATGACAGAATCCATTAACAAGAGTTTTATTAAGATGAGGAGAAAGGAATAGATGTGAATAGACTGTGGAAAGACATGTGTGTGAAGTGGGGCCAGGGAATCATGGGACCGGCTTATAAAGCCTGAACTATGCCTGTGCACACAGGCCAATGTGGCTATTCCACTCATGTGCTTAGATCACATGGTTAAGCTGCATGCTTTATGCAACCACGTGACCATGGGGTCATGGGTCATGCAGAACGTTTGACCTGGAAATGACTAGGTGTCCCACCAGGCATGCACAACCGTGCCCAATGGTGGGGGCGTGTTGGGAATTTCTATCACTAAGTTCTATTGCAGTCTCCTGCAGGACCAGATGGGTCAAAGGACAGAGCAGGGATCAAAAGCAAAAAGTCATAGGGCGGTATCGTTTTCTACAGTAAGAAGAGAGTTCTCATACTTTGCAAAGTTTTGGGGCATTAAACAAGCATCTCTAGTGTTACAAATCCTAAATCAGATTTATGGTCATTCCCTGTGGAAAGTAACACAGATACAGGATGGTAGTACCATGAATCTGGCTCCTGTGAACAGAATACTAGAGAGTAGCTGCACCTTCCATCAGTGGAAAGAAAAGAAAGCTCATTAACTTATCAAACTTCAGTGATTGTGGACAGGGTGAAATGTTGCAAGTGCAGAGCCTAATTACAATTATCTCAGAGTATCTTTGTCCCCCTAAATACTCATTCCTTGTTCACTTCTTTGTCTGATATAAAATCTATGACTAAGAAATAAAACCTTTTGGAATGAATTAATGAAACCAAGTTCCCACCAAGCATAGGACTAAGAGGGTCATCACACAGTATCTGCATCCTACAACTGCTTTTACCACTTTGCTATGACTGTCCATTTACAGTTTCCACCAATGTATTTGAAAGTGCCTTGACTTTCCACAAGTGTAAAAATACACAATTTAGGGTAATCTCCCTCTGTGTTCCTGGGCTGTGGTCACACACACTTGGCTCCAGACAAACTCCTTTCCCCCTTTGAAGGGAAAGTTGTATTTTGGGGCTGACACTGACCCCTCACTCCTCATCCTCAAACACTTCTCCAGTCCATCTGCAAACCAGCAAATCTCCCTCTTTTGTGTCTCTTTAGTTGGGGTGGCCCCATCCATGCAGCCAGCCATCACCTACTTCAAGCTATCTGTCTCCTTGCTCAGGTTACTTCCATGCTCTCCCACCTTGTCTGTTCATCATACTTACTCCTCCCAAGCTCTTTCCTCATAGTATCCACAGTGATCCTCTAGAAGTAAGACTGTAAAAGCCTTTTCCCTACTTAATGACTTCTGGTGCCTTCCTACTGCTCTCTGAAAAATTAAAGTTCTTAATTTGTTACAGGAGCTCCACTCCTCTCTAGTACCTACTCCTCCTCCCAAACTTGTCAAAAAACACCACCCCTCCACCCTACCTTCCCTCACTTCTCCCTCTCCACCCCTCCACCCTACCTTCCCTCACTTCTCCCTCTCCACCCCTCCACCCTACCTTCCCTCACTGTTCCCGTTCTGCTTTGTAAACCCATCAAACTCTTCCCACTGCCAAGCTAGATTTCCACCCACTGACTGCTAACATTTACCCTCCTCTTCATGCATGGGTTAGAAAATGATGGCCTCTTGTGAGCCACAAGAATATATTATAGAGATTCAGCTGTGTATTAAAGACCAGTAAAGGGTCTGTCAAAAGGCAAGCCATTTATTATGAATATTTGATGTTATCCAGTTTTTAATATTTCATCTGTCTTCTGCTATAAAATTCTTATGTGCCCAAATACTTCCAAACCATTTTGGCAAACAGCTAAGCTTCCCAGACACTGTTCCACTAGGCACTAACTCCCCCACTGAGCCCAGGAGACTAACAGCATAGCTTTGTTTATTGTGCAAATCAAGTTCAGATCTTCCACTGCCCCAGAGCAACTTCTTAGATGAAAGGGGTTTCCTCCTACCAGGTGCTTCAAGCTGTGATGCAGATTGACTAGCTATCAGCGCTCCTCCCTGCCCCGTCAGGAAACTGGTAGCAGAGAAAAACAGTGGCAGTTTTATTTTTAGTGACTTATAGATTTCGGTACCCTATCACCTGAAAGTTTATAGTATGAGCACATTTGTTGTAGACTTGTAATGTTTTCACATAACCACAGTAAGGATAGATTCCTAGCCCATAAATTCCTTCTCTGATTTATTCCACCTCCTATCTAACTCTGTCTGTAGTCTCTTCACCCTTTCTGTGTTGCAAATGAAGTTGCCAGGAAGCTTCTGGTGGGGGCCTTGCAATTCTTATGTTGTATTGTAAACATAAAGGTGTTGCTGTCTTGGGAAAGATATAGATGAGTACTGAGAGAAGCGGGAAGAATGATGATGGCAGAATGGTGGTGGTGAACAAATAAACAAATTGGACAAAAGAGCTCTGTGTATCTAGATTCATTCCTACGCAGCTGGTAGCATCACTTTTGGGCACCCTGGGATAGTATAATAAGGTTGGTCCTATAATATTACACAAAAATGGCCAAATCATTGTGTTTGTAGATACAGTCGTGTTTTCAAAATGAAGTACTATGAGGAGCTACAAAATTGGCTGCACCTTGGTTCACACAGAACTCATTTTATATCTCAGCTCCCTGTCCTACTCTTACGTTCATTTCCTCCAATTCTGCCTGTCTTACATTACCCCGAGAAATAGCTCCATTCCTGTCTTCTGCGTTCTTCATCCTAACAGTCCTTTTTAATAGGATTCTTCGGGGCCCTACTTTGCACTTTACTAGCTAAATTGAAGATGTAGAAAGAACATGGGGCACGTAAAAGCAGATCCTGCTCTAGCACTTCCACATGCCATTCCTGGGGTGTGGAGGACTATGTGTTAGTTATTTGGTGCTCTTACCCTGCAAGGAAACGTCCCGAAACATGAAAAATCTACAGAAGAGTTTTTATTAAGATACGATAGAAAGAGACAGACGTGGACAGGCCTATGGGAAACACACATGGTCAAGAGAAAGGGGTGAGCTCGTGCAAGATGGCGCCAGCACATGCATACAGGAACTCATGTGGCTACTCCACACATGTGCGTAGATTACATGGCTGCTGTGCGAGCTCTTTATGCAACCATGCAAAGCCACCGAGTCCCAGTCATGCGAGATGTTTTGACCCAGAAATGGCTATTTTGAACCAGAAATAACTAGGCAGAAGTGTCTAGGTCCATCAGGCATGCCCAACCATGTGGACATGTTGTGACTTCATATCATCCCTGACTTGTTTTTCTCTAAAAAAAGAAAAAATGTGGATGAGTGGGTATGGGGCACCGGCACCGTTTCTCTCAAAGACTGCTTCAGGCTGAATGGTGGGCATTGGTTGGCACTTGGGAGAAATGGGGAGGTTGGCTCCTGAAGTCCTGGGATGAAGTTCTGTCGTCTCTTGTCCTGCAGCTGTCCATCCTTCATGGTGTGGCTGGGAACTTTCTGTCTGACAAGATACTGGTGACATAAAAAGCTTAGAGAAAAGATTCATTATTATTTTGTTTTTGGAGTTGACATTTATCGGAGGTAGATCTGGCCTGTCTGGATGGAGATATGTTAAAAAGGTGGCTGTTAGTTATTTATCGGCACTCTTACCCCATGAGGAACACATCCCAAACACGACAAATCCACAGAAGAGCTGTTTATTAATATAGGATAGAGGATGAGGTGACAGGCCTGTGTGAAGCACACACGTGAGTGAGGAGAGGAGAGAAGAAGAGGAGAGAGAGAAGAGAGAGGAGAGAGGAGAGGAGGAGAGAAGAGAAGAGAGGAAGAGGAGAGAGAAGAGAGAGAAGAGAGAGAGGAGAGAGAGACCTGTGCAACATGGCGCCGGCTTTTTAAAGAGTGAGCCGCGCATGTGTACAGGACCGCATGTGGCTACTCCACGCGCTTTACGCAACCATGTAAAGCCATGGAGACCTAGCCACGCGAGATGTTCTGACCTGGAAATGACTATTTTGAACTGGAAATAACTAGGTGTCCCGCCGGGAAAGCCCAACCATGTGGACATGTTGTGATTTCCTATCAGTGGCTGTGATAAAATTAATGATTATTATGGTGTTTTAGTACTCTGCTTAATTTTTACCTGAGATAAGCCTTATTCAAGGTAGTTCATTTAAGGCACTTGTTTGTTTTATTAGTTTAGCATTTAGGAAACACAGGTGATCAGTTGCTGAGTATTGAAAAGTGATAGACTGTTATATCCTTACCACCTGGATATTTTGATGGTCCTTTTGCCTCTGGCCCTAGTTGGGAAAGGAAGGGGTGACACCTCTGGAATTGGTGACAAGGCAGTGGATCCTGATGTCCTCTGGAGCTTGAGAGTGCAAGGCCCTGTTTGTTTTACTGTATATGAGGAGAGATTTTTCTGGGATGGAGGTGAGATAAAAGGTTTTAGATGAGACAGGTGGACCCAGTGAGGAAAGCCCTCGAGTTTAGCAGCTGTAGGAATCACAAGAATTACCTTGAAGTTTCCCTGCCACTTAGGGGGAAGGGGTGAAGGGCACTGGCCTGGAGGAAAGAGAAGAACCTGGTCCCCGATGTGGATTGGAGGTGGACAATGATTGTCACACAGCTGAGGTAATGACCAGTCTGCATAGCTCCATAGGATAGACCTTAGGTGACATAAGAGAGGAGTTAACAGGCTATCTGGAACAGCTGGAGGGTTGGATAAAAGACCTGGTGTTAGAACTGGCCTTCCATACATTAGTTCAAACAGAGAAATTGAAAGAGGCTTTTTAGGAAGAGCCCTGAGCCTGAGAAGAGCTAGAGGCAATAATCTTACCCAGTCGAGGTGAAGTTCCTGTGACATCTTAGTAAGAATTGTTTTTAAAGACCAGTTGGTACGTTCCACCTTTTCTGAGGATTAAGGATGGTATGGGATATGAAAACACCAAGGGATGTTAAGAGCCTTAGCTAGTGTCTGAGAAATCTGAGAGCTGAACTCCGGGCTATTGTCAGACTGAAGAGAAGCAGGAACCCCAAACCGAGGAATAATTTCTCAGAGAAGGTGGTCTGCAACTGTCTGAGCCCGCTTATTAGAAACTGGATATGCCTCCACCCAATTTGAAAATGAGTCCACCATCATGAGTAGATATTTAACTTTCCTGACGGTGGGCATATGGGTAAAATCGAGCTGCCAGTCAGTCCCTGGAAGGGAACCTCTAGCCTGGTGGGTGGGAAAAGGCTGACTCCTGTACTTGGTATTAGGATTTGTTTTTTGGAAGATCTCACAAGAGGCAGTAATAGTTTTTAAAAACTGTAAGCCCCAGAGGTGGGCTACAGGTGAGCCTTTATGAATTGGGACAGAGCAAGATTATTAGGATGAAAGAGCTGGTGTAGGTAGGAGAGAATTTGCCTAGTGTCAGGAGTTTCCTGTGAGGGTGTAGGCTGTACTGTATGGATTCCCTGTGGTGGGTGAGGTGAGACTTGGCCCTGGAGGGCCACTGTCCTGGCTGCCTGGTCAGCTTCATTGTTTCCCCTAGAGATGATAGAGCTATTGGTCCGATGAGACCAGCAGTGGACAATTCCTATAGCCTTGGGGAGGTGGGAAGCCTCCAGCATGGCCATTATTTGGCCTGAGTTAGATATGGATCCCCCTTTTGCTGTGAGAAGGCCATGCTCCCTCCAAATAGCAGTGTGTGACAGGAGGATATGAAAAGCATATTTGAAGTCTGTGTAAACATTTAGAGATTGTCCCTGTGCCAATTGGAAGGCACGGGTGAGAGCTATCAGCTCAGCCTGTTGGTTAATGGTGTGTGTGGGTAATGCCTGTGTATCTGACACTATGGCATAACCTGCTTTACGGGTCCCTTTGTATAAAAAGGAGCTGCCATCTGTGTACCAGGTATAAGTAGCCTAAGGCAATGTGCCCTCCTGTATGTGTGAAGGGTGAGGTAACAGTTCCTCTAAGGTTTCAGTGCAGGAATGAGAAGGAGAATAGTCAGCATTAGGTTGAGGGAGGAGGTTTGAAATATTAAGAGGTGGACAAGTCTGGAAAGTAAGTGTGGCATCCTCTAGTAATGCCACCTGGAGAGAAAGAACCTGGGAAGGAGGTAAAGTCTGTAAGCCTTTGTAAGTCAAGAGATGGGACAGATTATGGTGAGACAAGACAGTAATGGGTGACCCAAAGCTTAGCTTCTTTGATTCCTGAATAAGGAGCTCTGCAGCTGCTAGGGCACGGATGCATGCCCTGACTGGTAAGGTCTAATTTCTTTGACAGATAGGCTACAGGTGCAAAGGAGGGTTATTGGTGAAATTATTAAGGACACTCCATGTAGTTAAAAGGGAGGTTTATTTTGTGGGGTAACTTACAAATGAAGGGATAGGTTGTAGGGACTGGCAAAGGTATCACGCAGTCCGGCAGTGTTCTCTGGAGAACTCTGCTCGGTCTACCTCCTGCATCCAGCATCCCAGAACCAAGAGAGAGAGAGACCTCCTCTCAATCCTGGGTCTCCCACTTCCTCCTCTGCCCCGCCTTGTGGGCATGACCATTACCAAAGCCTCAATGGGGGTTAGAACTTCCAGGCCAATGCTGGGATGGCTATCCACTACATCTCCCCCTTTTGTCTAAATAAGAAAGTTCTAACCTAATACAAGACTATATACAAAGAGATGGTTATCAAATATTGTCCAGGAGTAATGAGAGATAATGACCTAGATAAGTTGGAATTACAATAAGTGCAAACAATATCAAGCAAAAAACACATAGTAAAATCCAGGGAAGTCTAGAGCATGGGTAGGTGGCATGTTACAAAGATCATTCCAAAAGGTGTCCTATCCTAAAGAACCTGAGTCTAATACTTAATATATTCTATCTAAGATATTATGTATGTATATACACTAAGTTATAACTATAACTGCTAATCTCCAACCTCATCAAAGACCTGAGAAGGAATATAATAATACCTGAGAAATGGGAGAAGGATGCAAGCAACTTTCGGGAGTCTTGCAAGAGTAGACAGAGACAGCTGGCAGCCTGCACAGTCACCTAATGTTTCTCAGCATTTGTACTGTCAGCAGTTGAGGCAAGGGCAGTTCTTTGCCCAGTAGGCCATTTTGTGCAAAGAAGACAAACTTCTAAGTGGAAATGTCTTAGAAGCCCAACGTTCTCTCGGGATCAAATTGGTGCTGCCAGGAGCAATTGTGTCTCATGTCAACAGAATTCTAAGTTATTTAAATGCCATATTCTCTAGGTCCATGAAGTGTTTGAAGATTACCTGTCCATCTGACCTATGTATTTATAAATCTGGATAACCTAACTAACATAATTTTAGAGATGACAAGCATAGGTGACAATGATTCTGTAAGTCTTATCTACCTAAACAACATAAGGACTAAGGCTTCCTATAAATAAGGCAATGACTTTAAATTGTGACAATACACAAAATATTTTTAACAGAGGTAGGAATGTATAGTGCAATATGTAATATGATAATAATCCTAAATATTTATCAGTATATAGAATATCTTAAACAGAAGTAGAACATACATACAGTATGACAGATATAAATTCACATTTGTATCAATACACAAATATTTCAAATAAGAGTAAAAATATGTGAACAATATAACAAACATAGTTCTGATTTGTATCAATATACAAATTATCTTAAATAGAATATAAAAAGTTTATATTTGTATCAACATATAAGAATTCATAACAGTGCAAAGGCTGCTATATTACTAAATTTGTTTACTAATGTATACGATAGTCTACCATGATATTTTATACCTATCCATTCCATTTCTTCTTTTCCCTTTTTTTTGAGACATAATTTCTTTCCTTAAGGAGAGTACTGAGTTTAACAGTTTCTTCCACCCCCAACCCTAGAACCATTATCCATAACCCTGAGAAATATGAAACCTTAGGGAGAAGGGGCATCGTTTTCTTAGAATTGCTTCCTGCTGTTTAGGGGCGATGGTATCTCTGTTGGGTATTGTGAGAAAGCTCAGATAGTTAAATCTCAGTTAGACTAACTGTAGATTCTGCAGCAACTCTCATACTAATGGGTAAGATTGTCTGAAATTCTGGCAAGAAGTGTAATATGATGATGATTACCATGGCATCATTCTGGATTGGGTAGAGTTGTAATTGGGGCCCCATCTTCCTTCTGGAGACTTCAGAGATTGCTATTGGAAAAAAACTTATTTTTTATCAGAATGGAAGGTTTGGACTTAAAGATGACATGACATGTAAGAAAGGATTCCAAGAAATCAAGAGTAAGCATGGAGAGAATTAGAATCTTGAAGACAATGGTCCCTTATAATTGGTTTCCTTCTGCCTCACACCAAAGGGCTCTTCTGATATGGGACTAAAGAATCTCTCCACCTTTTCTTTTATCAATATGCTTGGGTTTAGAGAAGGAGTGAGCCAATTCCATCTCCAAAGCCAGCTTGGTTTATAATTAAATTGGAACCACAACTATTCTAGATTGATAGAGATATAGATGTTAGACAGAGATATCTTACCCTGTGTAGATTGGTACCAATAGATTCTTTCTTTCTGCTGTAAACATCCGGATAGCCAAGGCCTTATGATTTCTAGAAGATAGGTATTTCCATTATCCTGGAAAGACAAAAACAGAACCCTACCCCAACCTTTGATTGTTAAATTTTTCTTACAACCTGAAGAGATGTCACATTGGTGGATGATCTTTTACTTCTCCTCATCAAGGGGTTTCTCCTGTTCGAATCGAATTTTTATTAATTTTGTTGGTATCCATAGCTTTTCTTCTCCTGTGGAAACAAAAGCAAAACCCCTTCCCCAACGTAGGACATATCCAGGTTTCCATTCTGAGGTCAACACATCTTTGAAATAAACCAGTTGGTTTAGCTCAGGAGTTTTGTCTGTCATCCAATGTCTCTCTGCAGCTGTTCCTTTCTCATCAGCATTGAGAAAATTCAAGGTTAATAAAGCACTATGCAATCTATTTCTAGGAGTCATTGTTACCTGTTGCTGTTTATTTAGCATATCCTTTAAAGTTCGATTGGATCTTTTCTATGACTGCTTGGCCTATGGGATTGTGTGGTATACCTATAACATGCTTTATATTGTAATAAGCAAAGAACTGTCTCATTTTAATTGGAGACATATGCTGGGGCATTATCTGTCTTAATTTGTACAGGTATGCCCATGAGTGTCATAACTTCTAATAGGTGTGTAATCACAGAATCAGCCTTTTCAGAACTCATAGGAGTTGCCCACTGAAATCCTAAATAGGTGTCAATAGTACTTTAATCTTCCAAATTCTGCAAAATGAAACACATCCATCTGCCAAATTTCATTTCTTTGTATACCTTTTGGATTGCTTCCTGCAGGTAATGGAGTTTGGTTATAGAAGGAACAAGTAGGACATTTTTTCACAATATCCTTAGCTTGTTGCCAAGTAATGGAGAAATCCTTCTTCAAACCTTTGCTATTTACATGGTGTTTTGTAGTTAGAGTTTTCCTGCCTGGCCCAG
Source organism: Onychomys torridus (assembly GCF_903995425.1). Taxonomy (NCBI): domain Eukaryota; kingdom Metazoa; phylum Chordata; class Mammalia; order Rodentia; family Cricetidae; genus Onychomys; species Onychomys torridus. Next base: position 16,870,606 of record NC_050451.1, read on the forward strand.
TCAGGACAAATCTCTCTTACCTGCCAGTCCCACAGTCGCTCAGACCCAACCAAGAAAGCACACAGAAACTTACATTGTTTACAAACTGTATGGCTGTGACAGGCTTCTTGTTATCTACTTCTGCTATCTTAAATTAACCCATTTCTGTTAGTCTATACTTTGCCACATGGCTTGTGGTTTACCAGTATCTTTACATGTTGCTTCTCATGGTGGCAGCTGGCAGTGTCTCCCCCCAGCCTTCTACATCCCAAAATTCTCCTCTCTCTTGTCCCGCCTATACTTCCTGCCTGACCACTGGCCAATCAGAACTTTATTTACACAGAGCGATATCCACAGCACTTCCCCTTTTCTTTTTTCTTAAGGAAGGTATTAACTTTTACATAGTACAATTACATATAACAAAATAATTATCAAGCAAGAATTACAGTTACAATATTAAAGAAGATATCTTATCTATCTTATATTTGTGAGTCTAAGGTTTTATATCTAACTTATCTTTTATCATAACTGAAGAAATTATAACTATCTAGTCTTCAACCACATCAAAGACCTCAGAAGGATATAATATTACCTGAGAACTGGGAAAAGGATGTAAGCAACTTTCAGGAGTCTTGCAGGGTAGACAGAGACAGCTGGCAGCCTGAACTGTCACCTAATGTTTCTTTGTAATGTTGGGGCATTTGTCTTTAGCCCACAGGGCTAGAGTCTCTCAGTCACTTCTCTCAGTGTCCTGTAGAAAGTCTGGCAGTTTTCTCTGTGAAGCAGGAACCTGAAGGACCATTTTGAAAGCAAAGTTCAGTGGTCACCTTTCTATGGGTCCTGCATGTCCAGGTGATCGAGCAGTCCAGGCAAGAACAGTTTCTTGCCCAAATGGCTATTTCTGCCAAGGTGAAGATAAACTCCATATGAAGTGTCTTCAATGCCCATCCTCCTCTCTGAAGTAAATCGGTGCTGTCAGGAGTAGACATGTCTCACTGTCCAGAAAGTCTAAATTTTAAAAGTATTTTAAATGCCATATTCTGTAGGTCTTTGAAGTATTTGAAGATTACCTATCTATCTGAAATATGTCTATGTATATCTAGAAGACTTAATTAACGTGGCTATGAGTATGATTATCATAGATGACTAATTATTAATCTATTTTTAATTATCCATTTCAATTTAAAATGAGCTATACAAACATAATACCTTAAACAAGAGTAGAAATATACACACAGTATAACAAAATTAACTTTAAGTTTGTATCAATAGACTAAAATCTATACCAATGTAAAACATTTTAAACGAGTTGTTGCTCTTTAGAAGTAAGTTCATTAATCTACCCTTTCATCCTATCATATCTATATCATATCCCCTTTTTATCTTTAGAAAGAGATTGCATTTATAATCAACCTGTTTTAAATAAAATAGTGGTTTTTCTCTGTCCCACACCAGAGGGCTCTTCTGATTTGGGACACAAGAATCTCTTAACCTTTTCTTTTAAAATATGTCTGGGTTTAGAGAAGGAGTGAGCCAATTCCATCTCCAAAGCCAGCTGGGAATTTGGGCGTAGTTTCTCTTACTACTTCCTGCTGGAGGGGGGCGCTGTATCTTATGGGGATACAAAGAAAATTTTAGGATTATAGAGTAGTCCATTAGGGTGAACCTCTGAGCCAGTTGCCTTGAAATTATTCTGGATGTTGGATCATCTGGGCCATGGTGTCATTGGAGGCCTTTCAGGTGGTCTTGGCTGATCAAACCTGATGTATCTTAATCTGGAACAAATCCACAGCCTCTGGCTTTCTGTGGAAACAAAAGCAGAGATTCTTTTCCAAAGTAACATATCCTGACATCCAAATTTTGAAGTCAAGGTGTCTTTAAAATTTACATATTTGTTTATCTCAACAGCTTTTACAATCAAATCTTTTTTTGCAGTTAAAAATCCCAAAGACAACATAAACCATATTATCTGTATAATATCCATCTTTGTAAGATTGAAACGCTGCTGTGGCTGCCGGCTCCATCCACCTCAGCTTCCCAACATGGTGGTACAGTTTACTGCCAGCTCTGGGTCTGGAGCCATGTGTACCATCAACTATCAGAAGCAGTTCTATCAAAGCAGTGCATAGCCCAGAAACCCCCCTTTTTTTTTTTTAAACTCGCAAAGGCTAAATCCACCATGTAGCGGAGTAAAGTGCTGCTTGTAGACTCCTCATTCCCACCACACTGCAGGTCAGACGCACAGGTCAGGAACCCGCCATAGTAGCTCAAACCGGCAGGCTGCCGCTACCTTGAGAAAGACAACTAGGAAGCTATTTTTAGCTCCGTTTAGAATCTTTTTTGTCAGGTTTTAGGTGGAAACTCTTGCGAGCACGTTGGGTGCCATTAGTAGTTAGAGTTTTCCTGCCTGGCCCAGTCAAGACAAATCTCTCTTACCCGCCAGTCCCACAGTCGCTCAGACCCAACCAAGAAAGCACACAGAAACTTACATTGTTTACAAACTGTATGGCTGTGACAGGCTTCTTGTTATCTACTTCTGCTATCTTAAATTAACCCATTTCTGTTAGTCTATACTTTGCCACATGGCTTGTGGTTTACCAGTATCTTTACATGTAGCTTCTCATGGCAGCAGCTGGCGGTGTCTCCCCCCCCAGCCTTCTACATCCCAGAATTCTCCTCTCTCTTGTCCCGCCTATACTTCCTGCCTGACCACTGGCCAATCAGAACTTTATTTACACAGAGCGATATCCACAACAGTTTTTCTTATGAAATTCTGAGGCTTCTAGCACATTACCTATTAGTAACTGATCAATCTCATCATAACCTTGTGCTAGAGGTCCTGGCAGACCTGTATGGGATCTGATATGTGTTATATATATATAACACATATATATAATGTTCCCTTTTTCTGATGATTTCCTGCAAATGTATGAATAATGAAGTTAATTCTGTATTATCAGGAATAAATTCAGCAGTTTCAATGTGTAAAACAACTCTCTCTGCATATTGAGAGTCAGTGACTATATTGAGGGGTTCTGTGAAGTCTGTCAGTACCATAAGAACGGCATACAGTTCTGCCTTTTGTACAGAGCTGTATGGACTGGAATGATTCTTTGTGAGGTAGACCACGAATTTAACATCTGTTTTACATATGTGGAGTGTATCCCATATGTAACTACTACTTCCTTTATATTTTTAAAGTCCCTTGTTGAAATTGGTTGTAATATATATATGTCATATATGGCTCAAGGTGTCTATCATCTGCTGGCTTCTCATGGATGATAACAGGATAAGCCATTGTATGAGAGCCATTTGGAGATGTTACAACCTGTATGGTCTTGCCCTTCTGCTTATTAGGTCCCTTGTCATGTTTATTGAGAGTTTCCTCCAGGGATTGTAAACGAGCTCCTAGGGTCTGTTCCAGGGAGTAAACCTCCTCTCACGTAAGGGATTCCAGATTTTTCATGGAATCATGGAAGTTTTTATGTTCTTCTGAAACACATGATTCCATGGACCTTATCTTATCAAGTAATGATAATTTTTCTTCCTTATATAGTGTCTGAGTAGCTACAACTTCACTCTGGAGAGTTAGTGTTCTATCCATTAAATACTCATATTTATTATCAATAAAAGCAATTTTGGGTACAAGCTTGTTTTGTAAATTCTGGTTAGCAGATTCCAGAGAGAGAATCTTTTTATGTAAGTCCTGGTCAGCAGATTCCATAGACAGAATCTTTTTCTGTAAGCCTTCATTGCTAACTTTTAAAGCCTGTATCAGTCCCAATAATGACTCATCTTTGTTCTTATTATTAAACCAGTGTTTGAACACTGTGTGAATTATTACAATGAATGTCAAAATGGTACAGGCCAGATATGTCTTAGGGAGGTCGTATATTTCCAGGAAAATGTCATTCATCATACAGGCAAAAAGGTTTTTAAATTCTTGTGAGGTAATGTTGTCAGTCATATTACAAGAATTACTCAAAATTTGTTAGTCAGTTTTAAGGTGTAAAATTATCAATTACTTTTACTTGAAAGAAGCTTATCTTTCTGTGGTTTTGGGGGGTGCAGTAGCACTTTTCAGCCAGCAGGAGGCATTGATATAGCTACAAAGCAGGGTCTGCTGGCGACCTTGGCTGGCAGCAGCTGAAGACAGGAGCCAAGATGGTGGGGAACAGGCACTCAGGGAGGAGTGGGAACGCCTCATTCACAGGACTAGCTGCTCCCTTTTTCAGGAATGGAACCATGTAGGTGTTCCCTGGTTAAATGGAACTTCACAGGCGGGTTTAGGTACCAGGGAGGAGGCTGAGGGAGGGAGCCGCCTAGGTGAAATTATTAAGGCCACTCTACTCCACATAGTTAAAAGGGAGGTTTATTTTGTGGGGTAACTTACAAATGAAGGGATAGGTTGTAGGGTCTGGCAAAGGTATCACGCAGTCCAGTGGTGTTCTCTGGAGAACTCTGCTTGGTCTACCTCCTGCGTCCAGCATCCCAGAACCAAGAGAGAGACCTCCTCCTGATCCTGGGTCTTCCACTTCCTCCTCCACCCCGCCTTGTGGGTATGACCATTACCAAAGCCTCAATGGGGATTGGAACTTCCAGGCCAATGCTGGGATGGCTACCCACTATAGAGGGTCCCAGCTGATGCCCTAGAGTTCCCAGGGCAAATGCCTCTTTCTCTGTTACATAGAGGGAGAAGGGACAGGTTAAGTCTGGAAGATGAAGTGCTGGGGCCTGAAGAAGAGCCTGTTGAAGCCTCTGAAAAGGTTTAGTGACAGGATGGAGGAGGGGCTCATGTGGCGAGCCCTGAGCTGCCTCATATAAGGGGCGAGCAAGGAGAGAAAGAGATGGAACCCATGACCGTAGGAAGCCAGCTATTCCTAAGAAAGACAGAATCTCCTGTTTAGTAGAAGGGACTGTAAGAGACTGGATTAGACGCTTGCTGTCTACAGTAATAACCTTGTAGGTTGGAGTAATAGTTAGACCCAAACAGGTGACCTAGGGAGTTGACAGCTGAACTTTAGAAGGAGATACCCTGTAACCTCAGCTGGATAGGAAATTTAGGAGAGCAGAGGTGTTAGTTTGGCTAACCTGTGAGGATGGGCTACAGAGTGAAATATCATCTACATACTATATTAGTTTAGAGCCAGGGAGAGACAGAGAAAGCACGTCAGAGGCCAGAGCCTGGCCAAATTTGGACTGTCTCTGAATCCCTGTGGCAGAACAGTTCAGGTCAGCTGCGTGGACAGGTGAGTGTCAGGGTCAGTCCAGGTGAAAGCAAAGATAGTCTGAGACTGAGCACTGAGAGGGATAGAAAAGAAGGCGTCTTTGAGATCTAGAACAGAGAAATGAGAGGTTCCTGAAGGGATAGTGGACAGGAGAATATAAGGGTTAGGCACTAAAGGGTGGAGGGGGACCACTGCAGAGTTAATGAGCTGGAGGTCTTGAACCAGGCGGTAGGTTCCATTAGACTTCTTAACTGCAAGTATAGGGGTGTTAAAAGGTGAAGAGATTGGGAGGAGCAGTTTTTTTCTGAGAAGGTCAGAAATGATAGGCTTAATTCCTCTTAGGCTCTGGAGTGAGAGAGGGTACTGAGCTTGGGTGATATATCTGGTAGGGTTTTGTAGCTGGATAATAATAGGCTGATGGTGTCTAGCGATAGAAGGGTTCTGGGTTATCCCAGACTTTTGGGTCTACCTGAGAGGCTGGCAAGGGAAAAGAATTGTTAGAGTCAGTAGAGTGAGTGGCTAGGAGAAGAAGAAGAGGAGCTGCTGGCACATCTAGGATGAGGAGAATGTGTGGAGCGAAAGAAATGGACGCTCCTACCTTAGCTAGAAGATCCCTTCCCATTAAAAGTACAGGGCAGCTTGGCACCACTAAGAATGTGTGTGAGAGGGATACCTCTGAAGATGCAGTTAAGTGGTGGGGTCTGGTGAGGCAGGTAAGGCTGTCCCCTAACCCCAACAATAGGGAGACAAGGAGAAGTAGGCCCCCAAAACTCTTTCAGGACACAGTAGGTAGCTCCGGTGTCCAAAGCGAATGAGATGGGGCTCCCATTTACCTTTATCACTATCCTAGGTTCCTGTGTGAGATGGGAGTGGCCAGGGTGGAAACTGGGCAGCATCAGTCATCACTGTAAGCCAAGCCTTCAAATTCAGCAGGAGGGTGGTCTTCCTCTGGTGTTCCTATGTTGCTTGGGACATTAGGACAGTCAGCTGACCAGTGACCCTTTTGGTAACATTTTGGACAAAGCCTTGTTGGTGCCCTTCATGGGGCGGTGATGCAAGCCCAGGCCCAATGGCCTTCTTTCCCGCATTTGAAACAGGGACCAGATGGCTTTCGGGGAGCTGGTCAGGCAGTGTTTGCCAGCATCTGGTAATGTTTTTTCTGCACTTTTTCATCCCTCCCATAGTACACCTTAAATGCTATCACTAGCATATCTGCCTGTGGAGTCAGAGGGCCATTCTCTAAATGTTTAAGTTTATCCCTAACGTCGGGGAAGCTCTGTGAGACAAAGTGGGTCATTTGGAGCTGCCTGCCCTCAGGGCTTTCCGGGTCTAAGCTAGTGAACTGAAGTAGAGCCTTGGAGAGCCACTCTAAGAAGTGAGATGGATTTTTGTCCTTATCCTGAATTACCATTTTTAGTTTTTCATAGTATACTGGTTTAAGGGCAGCCTTTCGGAGGCCTGTCAGGAGACAGGTAATAAACCTATCTCTGGCTAGAGATCCACGCTGAGTATTATAATCCCAGTGAGGTTCCTGGTCAGGAACCACCTGGCTCCTGGAGGATGTGAGGGGTCAGTCTGGTGAACTTCATCTGCATGAGTTCTAGCCTGTTCCCATACTCGCCTGCGCTCCTCAGGAAGTAAATTATTAGAAAGTATCATGAATATGTCTTAAAGGTGAGACTATAGGATTGAGTTATATATTGAAACTGTTTGATAAAGGAAGCAGAATCAGAAGTATAAGAATCCAGCTTAGCTTCTATCTGAGAGAGTTCTGTGAGAGAAAATGGAACATGAACCTTAATCAGTCCGTCCACACCAGACACCTCTTGCAAAGGGAGAACAGTGGATGGGTTTGGATGGCTGGAATCAGGCACTTTAGCAGTTTGAGAATGTGTAGTAGGCGGAGTGAAAGTTGGAGCCAGAATAGGGCATTTGGAAACAGCCGCTGCCAAGGAAGAAGAATCCGGAAGAGGAGCTGAAGGAACAAACATCCTAGGAGTAGGAGTGGGAGCCAGAGGTCTGATAGGTGGAGGTTCATTAGCAGGATCTAGAGTCAGAGATTCCAGAGTCAGAGAATCATCTGATTTAGGCATAGCTAGGAGCACATGAGCAGGAGAGAAGGAATCCAGAAGAGAAGGCTTAGCACTGAGAAAGAGGAAACCAATGACATAGGGCAACTCTTTCCATTTGCCTGTTCACTGGCAGAAATTAGCTAACTCCCGAAAAATATTGCGATCTAAGGAGCTGCTCGGCGGCCATTTTTTATTATTTTCTAAAGCATACCTGGGCCATTTCTTAGTACAGAGATGGATAAGCTTAGGAATCTTTAAGTAAGGCATTAAGGTAAGAGGTTTTAAAGCCTCAAGAAGACAACCTAAGGGAGAGGAAGGACTGATCGGGTTGGAAGCCTTATTTCCCATGTCTGCAGCAGAGAGGCAGAAAAATAAATAAATAAATAAAAAAACAAACGTGATCCAGAGCCAAGACCTCAGGCGTCCCTGAGGCCAAGGATGGATCCCGGGCACAAGCTGCTTCACCACTCATCAGCCGAGAAGGAGGGGGGGCACTGTGTGAAGCAAGGATTCCCTGGGAATCCTTAACATCTAACCGCTCTGTTGATTGCGGAAAAAATGTGCCGGCTTCACACAGCCCCAGGATGCACCCCACAGTAGTGGTCAAACTGCGAGAAATATCTCAAGCTGTAGACATGGGAGATGGCTGGAAATTTAGGCCTGAGATAGGGGCTGACTGTAGCCAGTGAAGACCATACCAGGGGTTCCCCAGTTTCAAGAATAACCAGTGAGGCATCAGACACTCAACAGTTGTTCTCATGGATTCAGGAAACCATTTACGCTAGCCAAAAAGTAGAAAACTCACCAATCAGAGGAGCAGTGTTGGGTGCAAGGTTGTGCAGCCAGGTGAATGGACAGTTCTGTAGCATACAGAGCAGAGTCCCTGGTCTGTGCAGAGCAGAGTTCCTGGTTCCCAGGTTTCCAGGCGCAGGGTGCCCAGAAGCGCCCATTCTGTCGCGGCACCTTTTTCATACTGAATTTGTGCTTGCTATTTCAGTAACCTCATAGCTTTCCTGCATTCCCATGCTGCCATGTGCTCCATACTGTTCCTTCCAACAGGGTCCCTCTTCCAATCACCTCTTTTGTTGTTTTGCTCTGGATCAATATTCTTACATGGATGTTCATTCTTCTACAGTTTCTTCCCACTATCCTTAGATGTATGTCACCTATCTTCATATGTGCTGTGATTTGTGCATATCCTTTATCAGGACACTTAACATATTCTTTAGAATCTACTTTCCTCCCCTAACTCTCAATTCTAAGAGAACAGAAGAGACTAATTAAAAATATGTGAATGATTAGTTAATATACATTAAGAGATTAAAAATTCCAGAACTATAAACTCCACACACTATTGGGGAATTAATCCATCATATAAATGTGATGAGCCCAGTACCTTGAACAGAATAACTGGTTTTACCTAGCAAATAGCCATGTGTCAATACCTTTAGTTAATTTATTCACCCATGTGTGTTTATGACCATTATTTAAATTTACTTATCCTCTATAATAATATATATTAGGTTATCATATCCAAGTGAGTTTTTTTCATCCATGTGACAAAGTACCTGAAAAGTAAGTTAAAGAAGGAAATACTTGATTTGACTCATGGACCACAGGTTTCAATCTATGGTCCCCTGATTCTGTTGTTTGTGGCCCACAGTGAGGGACAGAATTATGGTAAGATTGCAAAGATGTTCACTTCATGTCATACAGGAAACAGAAAGTGTGAGAGGAAGGGGCATGGGATATATCCCAGTAACCTGCTTCCTCTAGTTGGAACCCATGCCCTAAATCTTCTAACATTTCCCAAAATAGCAACACTAACTAGGGACCATTCAAACTACTACCTTCTGCCCTTAGACTACAGCTGTATCATAATGCAAAATGGTTTTTTTTTCCATTTCCAATAAGCCCTGAGCTCTTAAGTTGCCAGCATTGCTCAAAAGTTCAAAATCAAAATCTCCTCTGAGACCCAAAGCAAGTTACCAGCTGTGAGACTCTATAAAAAAGAAAATGATAGACTTTGATTATACAGTCTCAGGAAGTATAAATTTCCATTCTGAAAGGGAGAAATGGGATGAAAATAAGGAAATGCAGGGACAAAGCAAGTCCAAAGTCCTCTAGAGAAACATTAAGCCCTGCAGTTATGTGTCTGTCATGTGGGGCACATAATGGTGTGATATCAACTCCAGAGGGCTTAACCTTTAAAGTCCATTCTGCCCATCTCTTGTGCTGACTTTGTTTACTGCCTAAGTTCAAAGCCTCCACCTATTCTTGGTACCTCTAACATCTTGAAATCACCTTTGCATCTTCACCCTCAAAGCTTCACACAGTCTTCTTAGGCACTGCCATAGGAAAACTGATCATGCTCAACATTTCCTGGCCTCCGGCCTTTCCTTGAAAATCGGAGTGGAAACCTCCATAATGCCACAAGTCTTGTCTTCTGCTTGCCTATAAAACCAGCATTTCATGGACATGGGTTTGTTGTGGGATATTTTGATTGCATGATGACACTTCTACTCCACAACTGTTAAATAAAAAGTGGTGAAGTAAAATTTACCTTGAATCAAGGGGGTGGTGCCAGTTACTAGCTGACCATAATTAGCCATAGAGAAGCCAGTAATTTGGATAAAGAAGAAGCACAGGAAGGAAAGGGTGGGGAGTAGAGTTTGAGCTGTCTAGGCTCTGTGACAAAGGAAGAGACATGTCTCTTGTAGTGTCTCTGGCCAAAATGCAAGGTCAGCTAATTGCTACTCAGCCTTTCTGAGCTTACAGGTTTTCACCCTACCCTTTGACTCCTGAGTCTTATCAATGAATAGAATGATACAGACTTGATTCAAACATGCATGCCTTTCAAATATGTTCATACCTTTTGTCAGCTATGAGTGGGAACTGGTCAATTCCTGAGATATACTCAAAAGTCCATACCTATTCTTCCAATGTGAAATTCTCAGCTTTGTTAGATGTCCTCTACTTTTAAGAACTAGCCTGTCCTTATGTTTAACTTTAAATGTATTCATTTTCTGGGCAAACTAAGAATTTTTCAAGTCTTTCTGATTTGAGTTTCACGTCCAAATTTTCATTATAGACTTACTAGGTAAGTACCAATACATATAAAATTACCTAGATGCTAGGCTGCCTAGAAACTTCCATCAGATAAATTAGCCCATAATTTTTAAGTTTGAGTATTCACAGAGCCTACAGACAAGACAAAGATTTTGTTTTGTTTTGTTTTTGTTTTACCAGAATGTAATAGTAATGAGGATTAGATTTAAAGGAAGGAAGAAATGGGAGAGGCCCTGTAGCAGTAGCGCCCATGCTACCACCATCCAGTAATCTTTTAATTTCAATCCCATATAATTTTATTTTTAATTTAGGCTCCTTATCATTGATAACTGTTTGTCAAAACACCTTTTTTCCTGTAGTTTCAAAGCCTCCAGTTCTACATATAGGCACCATTTTGCATTTAAAATATGAAAGTAATAATAATTGAGCAATTCTATCACCAGCTTTTATTTCCATGGTCCTTTTTACATATGCCAATTATAAAAGCATTAAAAACAATCTTTATAGGATTTGAAGAGTTAACTTTAAGTAATACTCTTCTAGAGTACTTTTATAAAATCTTAAAGAGAGGATCTTTTTTATAGATCCCAAGTAACACATTAATGCAAATAGCCAATTATTAACAATGTGGATTAAACAATTTACCTGTATTTTATTTACTGGAAAAATAATTTTGTGACCTCTTTATCAGTAAGAGAATATTTTTATGAGTTTATCTTAGCAACATCATTATTTAACAAGTTAACAACCCAATCCATTTTAGATTTGTTGTGGCACCCGCAATACCACCACCCATTCACCATGTCTGAGCGAGGGGCTGTGGATTAAAAAACAGAGACAAGAGAGAGCGGGTCATTCACCTCAGCAGAATGCCGAATAATGCCATTTATTAAAGGAGGGAGGAGGCCTAAATACAGGCTTACAGCACAATGGGAGAACCCCGGAGGGCAGAAGTTTGCTACTAATGTTCTACATTCTTGCATCTAAGCTGCTTACACCAAATGCAGAATAGCACAAATAAGGAACCTCTAGTGAGCATTCAGGAAGAAGGAAACTAGCAGGGAATCAGCTTAGGGAGGGCATCTGGTCAAGGTCAGCAAGCAAGGCAACAGCTACCCAAAATGGGGACCAGGGCCCTACAAGGCCCAGAGGATTGTCTTTTTCAGCCAAAAGTATTTAGTAATGCCAAACACATCAGGGATTCTAATAAGAGAGACTCTCAGATCCACCAGACAAAACAATGCTCTACTCTTAAAGATTTCTAAGGGGAATAAATGATGGGACTCTGGATCAGAAGGAAGGAAGCAGACTTAGTTAGCATGTGACCTGTGCTGTGTGACTTGTAGAAGTCACAATGACTCTGGAGAGGAGTGTGGTGCTAGTTTAAGTGTGACCATAGTCAGGCTGCTTCAGATTCCAAGAGGAAGGAAGGTGTCTTAGTTTCTTCTCTGTGGATGTGACAAAATATCCTAATTAAGGCAACTTATAAAACAAAGTGTTTAACTCGCTTATGGGTTCAGAAGGTAAATGTTAGAAGAGAAAAGCACAGGGGCAAGAATAGCTGGGATGTCACATCTTACTTCACAAGCAGGAGGCAGAGAGAGAGGACACTGGAAATAACTCAAGTCTTTTGAAACCCGGATGCTCACCCCAGTAACACACATTTCTTCAACAAGGCCACACCACCTAACCTTTTCCAAATATTTCCAAATGGACAAAGTATTGAAACATATGGTGGGAATTCTTACATATAAGGGGCTGCCTTGTCGGCGGGTGTGTGTGTGTGTGTGTGTGTGTGTGTGTGTGTGTGTGTGTGTGTAACTTCATTCAAACCACCACAGAAGGGGAAAGGGCATGGTTTCTTGTGGGAGGCATAGGTGGCTGCAGCAATGCTAGCAGCACACAGAGGGAAGAGAGACCACAGGGGTATGTAGACACCTCATCAGAACAGTACCTGAAAGGTCTGGATCTAAGAATAGCCCTGGTCTACTTGGCGCTTACATAGGGGTGCCACATGAAAAGACAAAAAAAGGCAGGGAAGGGTGGGTGGTAGCCAACACAGTTCAGCAGCCCAAAGTCCACTGAAGTGGACACTAATTCTGCTGCTGCTGAGTCCCTTGGGTGTCCTTCTTTTTATTTGCTCATTCCTCTTTAGTCCATCAGGTCTCCTCTTTTACCAAAGCTGGCTTTGATATGCTGACAAATCTGCTTGTCAACAATCTGTGAGCTCAGATGTGGAGACAGTGAAGAAGAGAAGCCAGTTGAGTCAGCAACCTCCTTAAAGGAGCTGACTGATACCCTTTTGGTCCATTGCTTCAGTGGCTTCTCTCCCGGTGTTTCTTCCCTCCTTCTGCATCCTCAGGGCTCCCATTAGCCACCTTATCTTCCCCTCTATCAGCTGCCTGTGTTTGTAATCCTTTACTCCCCCTGAAACCCAATTGCAGTTCTCAAGCTACACAGTAAACATTCTGAACAAAAGGTCAGGAAAGTATATAAATTAATTGATACGTAAATAACATATTAAAATATTTGAACATATTAGTGAAAATAGCAGAGAAAATGAAATGATACCTCTCCCTGTAAATTTCTGTTGATCAGAATCTGAAAATACAGTTGCTGCCACTCATATTAATATAGCAGCACCATCACTGCTTCAAGCTAAACATCTATCATTCTATGTGGACACTATCATGCTATTACATGCACAAATGTTATTATTTTTATTTTTTCTTATCAGTTCTTTGACAGTTTCATACAGTGCATGTTGTTGTGTGATATTTGTACACTGTGTAAAGATATATTGTGGTTGGTGTAATAAAAAGCTGAATGGCAAATAGCTAGGCATGAGATATAGATGGGATTTCCAGGGAATGTAAGGAAGAGGAGGGGGAATCTAGGCACACAAGAGAAGACAGGAAACATGGAGAGGAAATAGAAGGTACAAGATGGAAGAGAGGTAAAACCATGTGATAGAATGTAGATTAATATAAATGAGTTAATTTAAATTATAAGAACTAGTTAGGTACAAGCATAAGCTATAGGCCAAGCTTCCATAATTAATAAGAAGTCTCTGTGTCATTATTTATGAGCTGGCAGTCCAAAGAAAAATCCATCTACACATGGCGCTGAATGTCCAGGCATGTAAATCCACATAGGGCCTGAGAAGGTGGGGAAAATTTTCAGAACATGGAGTCAGCTTCAGGTAACGTCAGTCTTTCAAGCATGCCTGGTACTTGCATTGTACAGAGGTGTGGCCCCTTTAACACAGCCAAGCACACTACTGGGGCTGGAGACTAGACAGAAATACATGCCACAGCTTGGACACAGCAGCTTCCCAGAGCTGGAATGGTTAGGCATGGCTGGGATGGTTAGGTGCAGCTACTGCCAGTGCCTGCAGACCTGAAGGGGATGGAGCCAGCCACCAGTGCCATGTGCTAAGCTAGCCATGTAGCACAGAGTGTACCAGGTTAAGGTTTGGCTCATATGGTCAGAGAAGGGTACAGATACCCATAAAGTCAGATCCAGATGGAGAAAACCTCCAAACAGGTACAATATGTTTAAACATGTGCTTAGGAGCTAAGAAAGAAAAGAAAGTGGGTATAGGCAGTCATAGAAAAAATAGTATAAAATAATAGTAAAGTCTTTAAGGAAAAAGTAAAGTGGTATAAAAAGAATAAGCTACATAAGGATGGGAAATCCACAGGGTGTCAGGATCCCATATGGTGTTTTGTCAACTTTGAAAGTTTTTAAATGCTAATGAACAAAAAGCAATAGCTGCTTAGAGACATTGGATTGTAGAAAAAAATCTGCTAAATTAAATCAGCCTATTATTTTAAAGAATATCTTAACTTCAGAATGGAAGTCAGGAAATGTGTTATGTTGGTGGAGGAGGTTATGTTTTTGTTTCCAGAGGAAATGAAGAGCTATGGATTTCTTCTAAATTAATAAAGATCAGATTTGATCAAGACAGACCACCTGAAAACCTTGGCTCCAGACATAAAAAAGTTAGCCAAGAAAAGTACAAGACAAGTGACATATATGCTGATTCCTCTACTACTCTGAGACTAGATGAGACATGACAAATCTTGTTGGCTTCAGAGTCCTCATGAATTAAGATCACATGCTATCCTTTTATATTTCATAGATAGAGATTTATATTATTGTTTGGTTATGAAATCCAAACAGACTATGTTACAAAGTTGACAGATGCATTTTACCTGCTCAAACATAAAACAAAAAATCATCTTTAGCTGATTTATGCACACTGCACATTTTCATATGTTACCTTTAAAACTTTGTGTATTTTCAGAACAAAAGAACCAGACACCAATAAAAACAAGTGTCCTAGGTGATACAGCCTCTCATGATGTCTCAAAAATCTACATCCACTTCAAAGCTGCTAATTGAGATGGTCTAGCCTCACAGACTACTTCAGCCAGGACTTCAGATAAGCCCTGCACTTTTCCATTACACAAAGACTGGGTAATAGCCAGCTCTCCTAAGACTTAACCATTATCTCAATTTTCTCAGGGTCTCCTAAAGATCCCCTTGTCCCAGACATTAGGAAGTAATTTTAAGAACACAATGCCCACATTCCCAAGAGGTGGGATGTATGGTTTTTGGTCATTCTGTGGATTATGGATGTTTATCATCATTGGATTGGTTACAAATTATTATTGGTCATGGTCAGGGAAAAAAATTAAATAAGGGAGGTTGGATTCAAGAATATCTTCTGAAAAGAAAATGATGGTATATAAGAATGATAGAATAAAAGGACAGATTATTGAATCTACTTTTAAAATAAAAAGCAACTATTTTACAATATTGGTATGGATTTTTGTATAATGATACAAATTTAGAACATTTTATATATATATATATATATTTCTCCTTTTTTACAGTATTGTGCATATGTAGCTCATTTAACAATGTAATGTAAATTTCTAGCCCTTGAAAGTTATTATTACAAACTATTTAGGATAATTAAAAAATACAGGTTAGTAGGTAGTCATCTAATAATCAAGTTTGTGGCCATGTTAGGTTTTCAAAGAGAGAACTACTTTAGATAGACAGATGCTCTTCAAACACTTCAGAGACCTACAGAATATGGCATTTATGATGTTTTATTAACCTAAGGTTTTTCATGACAATGAGACACATCTGCTCCTGGCAGTACTAATTTAATTTTTAAAAGGATGATGAGCATCAAAGAACCTCCATATGGAGTTTGCTTATAGTGTGGCAAAGTTAGCCACTGGGCAAAAAAAAATTGTTCTTGCCTCAACTGCTGACAATATGCTGTCTAAATTGGACAAGCAGGACATTTTTTTTTAAGTGACTGCTGAACTTTGCTAAGACAAAGTAGGACAGTCCTTTAAAATTCCTCCTTCTCAGAAAAGTCTGTCAGATATTGCAGATCTGTAGGCTGAAGATAGATGTCCCAGTGCTGTAGAAGAATCTTAGGTGACTGTCCAGGCAACCAAATGTCTTTGTCATTTCTATAGTTTTGAAAGTTGCTTGCTTTGTACTTTCGTTTATTCAGGTAATATTATATCCTTCTTAGATCTCTGATGGAGTTGAAAAAGAGATAGTTACAGTTACAGTTTTCCTTGTTATCAAACTCAGAAAAGAAACTTACAAAAAAGATGTAAAGTTTATAAGATTGAGAAACATAAAAAGCTTAAGATCTTTATCTAAGAAGATGTTTTAAGGTCTAAAAAGATATTTTTAGGATGGTATTACAAGTTATGACATAAAATGGTTTAGGTATAAAACTTTGGACTCACTAAGATTGGATACATAATACAGTACTTTCTCCAAATTTGCAAAATACAAATGGACTGGACCTTGCCAATCTAATTCTTACTTGATAATTGTTCTTATTGTGTATGGTTTTACTATATTAAAGTTAAAGCCTTTCCATTTATTTAGACAAAAATGGGGAACTGATGTGGGATATTTGTACACTGTGTGAAGATGTTTTGCTATGACTGGTGTAATAAAAATCTGAATGACCAATAGCTAGGCAGGATATATAGGCAGGATTTCAAGAGAGAGGAAGGGGTGGTGATTCTAGGAACACAAGAGATGCCAGGAGACATGGAGAGGAAACAGGAGATGCTTGGTAGAAGAGAGGTAATGCCATGTGGTAAAATATAGATTGATATAAATGGGTTAATTTAAATTATAAGATCTAGTTAGGAACAAGCCTAAGCTATAGGCTGTGCTTTCATAATTAATCAGAAGTGTCTATGTCATTATTTGTGATCAGAGAGCCCAATGAAAAATCCATCCACCTACATCAGGTTTTAGAAAATAAGATAGATATTAGCTGGGGCAAAAGAATAATACCAAGGCTTGAAGATAGGAAACCACAGCAAAAAGTAATACTTATGCAAAGTAGTAAGCAATGAAGAAAATCAAAAAGTAGGTTCAGAAGGGGTGAAAGTCCCCTACCAGGAGTTTTACTACATCTTTCCTTGGGAACAGGAAATAGGTAAGAAATGACAGTACCTGATTCCTACCTCATACTGACAAACTCAGAAACTCAGTCCATGTGCAACTATGAGCTCTCTGACAGAAAGCTATGAATAAAGCCCCAGAGGAAGATGCATTTTAGAATGACATTGATCAAATAATTGTAGCTTAAAAATAACAAGAGAGAGAGAGAGAAGTTTGTGTCAATGAACACCCTTTTCACCCACATTTTCTGAGCCTTTATATCTTCCACTTAATACTTTGGAAAATAAAGGTGATTGTTTCATTGTAGTTTCTAAATGCACTCTGGGACAATTTCATCTATCTTTCTATTATTTTCTCCTTTTGTTTTTCAGCTTTGTTGTTCACAATCCACTCTAAATGTTTTTGTGACTATTTATCTTTAATGAGGTGAATTCCTTCTATATCACCAAATGGAGATTTGGGCCACAGAATTCATAAAGTCAACATTCCCTACTAGCACTGATGAGGCAGTTTGGGTGTGAGTTGTTTTAAGATTGATTTTTCATGGCCAGCAGAGATGAATACCACAGAGGTAAGTTCACCATCACACTGATGACTTATTGCAAAGACAACTTTTTATTTACATGTCCTCTTCACCTCCCCATCCCTGTCTCTTCTGACTTCAGGTGAAATTACATCCTGGAAAAGTCTTGAGTTAATCTTCTCATCAACTTCCTATTTAATAAAAAGAGATGACTGCTGTAGAATCTCAGATTCTCCTGTGACTTCAGAGAATAGATACATCTGGTTAGAAGACAGTAAACATCCTCTCTAGCATGTTCTGACACACACACACACACTGTTCCAGGACTATGGTTGAAGGTCACTAACACTTTAGTGTCTACAAATATGGACTGGCATGTTTAGGATTCTTCTCTTTGTTGCCCAGTATTTTTGTTGGTCTGATATAATGTGAAAATCTAGAAGATCACACCAACAAAAACATTGGAAGTCATGCCAGCGGACTTAATTCCTTCAGGTTACTCTTTCTCTGTGCTCATCTCCTTAATCCAGACCCTGAGCATTTTTCACTTGGAATCTGAAGTGGCCACCTAACATGTTTCTCCCTGAAACAAGTTAGGTTTTTGACCAAACATGCCTTTAATAATGCTGAGGTAATCTTTCAAAATTCTGAATGAAGATATTAACTTCTTGTTTGTAATTCTTCAAAGACAACTCTCAGATCCCAAGTCAAACATCAAATTCCTCTAACACTGAGAGCATTTTCTGACAAATTACTCAACCATCTACTTACATTCAACCATATTATCAAATGCCTAGTATGTGTCCTAACAAACACAAAACAAACAATATTAATGAATACATGCCATGATAGGGTTGATTTGGCAGAGAAGACAGACTATATATCAGCTTGTATTCTCTTTCTTGTACCTTTCCCTCCCCTGTGATATCATGTCTAGGCTACCTGATGAGTGAATATAAAAGACAGAAAACAGAAAGCTAACTCCATCCTAGAGTAGCCAATAGCTAATTCTCTGCCAAATATATGAGACACTATAACTAAGATCAGTCAAGCCACAACATGACCCCCATCTACAGCAGATACTTAAGTTGTGTTAATGTCAACATAACTACCCAGTCCTCTCTTACATTCAGGAGTAATCATAAACAGAGGATAAGCCCTGACTGTGGAGGAGTTTCTCGTGAAACATAAACTATGATGACAGTGAATTGTCTTCTATTGACTTTAATAAAATATTACATAAATTATTAAGAGGAAAGGTAACAAAAAGGAAAATCAGGGCTAGTGAGATAACTCTTGAGTAAGGGTACATGCCAATAACAATAAAAATCTGCCAGGCAAGTATTGGCCACTATGCAGTAGTGACACTTTTGGTATATTGTAACTAACTGCTCTTTGATTGAGTTTGAATACTGTTATATGGGAGGGAATCCATTCCTGATACCATAAACCTTGTCAAACACACATGAAGTAAGGGTTAACAGGCTCTCAGCTGGGCAGTGGTGGCCCACACCTATAATCCCAGCACTCGGGAGCAAAGCCAGGTGGATCTCTGTGAGTTGGAGGCCAGCCTGGTCTACAGAGTGAGATCCAGGACAGGCACCAAAACTACACAGAGAAACCCTGTCTCAAAAAAAGCCAGAGAGAGAGAGAGAGAGAGAGAGAGAGAGAGAGAGAGAGAACCCTATCTTTTCAGAAAATGGTCATGAATGCAGAGACTTATGGGTGTAAAAGTTACTGAGAATATGTGACAGATGAAAATTTAGCCTAAGCCAATAGATTTATGTCACCTGCTCTAAGGCTTAAATACACCAAGGAAGCAAAGACAGAATATGGAAGAGTCAGAAAGTAGGGGAAAGGCCATCTTCTGTACCTGGAACAGATAATGCAAACAAATGTCTGCCCATACCTTCATTAGGTCTGTGCAAGAATGTCCTGTCAACAGTGAAACAAGTTTGGAGGAGGGGCCCAGGAGTCACTAACTCTCAGGGCTGAACTACTTGTTAGATAGATTCAGAACAAGTAGGAGTCATTGTCTTTATTACATATACATTGGTGACCCTACTGGACTTCAATAAATATTTACAATCCAATCATTACACTAAATAGGTCCCCAAATAAAAACAAAACTCATGAATCTGGGAAAGGAACTGATCAAGAAGTTAAATTGGGGTGGAATTGATGGGGTGAGAGGGGAATAGAGAGCTGATGTGAGGGTAATCAGAATACATTATTTGAAGATGAATGAAAACTTCTAGTACTTGTGAATATGCAGATACCATCATTCATGAAGATGCCAGTTTTTTTATTTCATTTAACTTTTTTAATATTTATTTTACTTCTAATTATGTATATGTCTATCTGTGAGAGGGTATGTACACATGAATGCAGGTACCCACAGAGGCCAGAGATTTTATATCCCCTGGAGCCAAAGTTGTAGTTGGTGGTGAGCCACCTAACATGGGTGCATAGAATTGAAGTTGGGTCCTCCTGAAGACTAGTATGTGCTCTTAATTGTGAGACATATATCCAGTCATCCATTTCTATATTTCTTAATAAAAGAATGTGCTGCTTGCCTGTTTCACAGGCTGTGTCCATCCTCACACCTTTCCACTCAGAATTCCAATCAATGTCAGAAGGAGCACCATGTGCTCATTCAGGAATGGGCATATTCCTTGATTAGAAACACTAAATTTATTCTTTTTATTCCCTCTCCCTCCAAAGAAAACACCACAATTAAATGTTGTAGTCATCTTTAGAACAATCCAGTTCTTCTAATTTCTTCCTTGTTATAGCCACCACCATAAATAAAGAAGTTTAGAACAACAAAACATCTAGAGGTATGGCTGCCATTAGGAGGCCTGCCTGCAGAGCAGTTACCTTTCAACTCCAGTGACGATCACAGAAATGAAGGATTTCTTTTGTACCTGATTTTTCTCCAGGTCTGTCTGAATAAAAGACACTAATTTTACCTCTATTTAAGCCTACTTTACCCTTATTCTTCAAGGCTGCCTATTTGGGGGAAAATGACTATGAAATATTCAGTTGTATTTTTCAAGAAGAGTGCATAATTACCATTTGAAGTGTACTGGGAATTCTAACTGCAGTTCTTAAGTAGCCAGGAACTTCAAATATGGTACATCAACAAACACAGTAACTCCTCACAGCATTGTAGACTGATACACCTCAGTGCTAAGCTCTGGGCTAGGTACCTCACATACAGGGACTTCTTCCATACCTATAATAACAATCTGAGTTCAGCTACTATCCACAGCTTACACAGATAGATGTGTGAGAATTCATTTTAAGATTCAACAAAGTACCTAAAATACATGACCTCTATAAGTGCTAGCCATTTTTTAAGTAATTGAATAGCTATTTTTCAGATATTTTAAAGTTCTAATGATAGTTCAGTGAAGGGATCCCTGAGAAGAACCAAGATAACATGCTCTTACTGACTTGTGGTAGACTAACAGGTTAAGAGGAGGGTTCAGAGTATCTAGAACAGGGCTTTACTCCCTGCCTCCTCCATGAATAAAGTGGTAATAACATCACTCTCCCTTCATCTTCCACCTAGTCCCTATAGTCTCCTGGGCTACACCTGTGGGGTTTTCTCCCTCTCACTGGTGGCTTGGTGAGCGGAGGCAGGAGGGAGCAGGAGTCACAATGAGTGATGCAAACTCCAGAGACCAGCATGCAGGGGCAGATCTGGTTTAATGTGTATGTTCACTGGCGTATATGCATACATTACCCAATGAGCTAAAGGCATATAAAATGACATGCAGCATGTGCTACATGATGGTGTGGATGTGGTAGGAAGCAGTGGCAGTATGTCCAGGCAGTGTGTCTCCAGACAAAGTGCAGGCAATGCCCTGGGCTTTGGAACCAAATGAGAGGGTCTCCAGTTAGCTGGGACTCCATTATGAGTCATCTGGTGTTCTAGAGACTGATGTCTGCTCAAACAGCCACAGGAGGTATTGGTGCTCTCGGGTTCCCTGTCTTTTAGTGACACCATCTGCACAGAGACTGACCCCTCAAGTATCTCCATACTGATAAGGAAAATGCTTTGCCTTTTGTTGAGCCTATGACCCAGACCTGTAACAGAGGTCGACCAGGGGTGGAAACAGACTCAGCTGCACACTCTGGGAGCCAAACAGGCTCACTCACTGGCCTCTGACAGGTTTGGGGCAGTACCCTCACAGCTTCCCAAAACCTGAATTTGCCAGGTTGTGAGTGCCAAATAGCTTCCTGCCCACCCCCAGTCACTGCCCCCCCACCAGTGTTTTCCAGATTGACTTCTCTCAGAAACAACTTACACAGGGCTCCTCACTTGAGTCTACTTCTGAGATGTACAAGCTAATTGTGTGACGAGGAAGAAGTTTCACTGCTAAGATACTGAGATCTGCTTAAACAAAATATGTATTTGGTTTATGTTCTGTAACTATTTTAATTTCACTAATTTGTAGTTTGCTAATGATGTTCAAAGTGGAATCAATAATAAACCAGGGAAGAAACAGCAAATAATTGGCTGCAGTGGTTTATACAAGAAAAAGAAGTCTTTCAATTCAAACTATGATCCTCTTCTGACTGTAAATCTGCTTGCCTTGGCTTACCAAGATGGTGCAATTGTCTACTGATTAGGGCAGCTGCTTAGTATGCCTCTATAGCAATGTGGAGAAAAGATCTTCACAACTTTGATGGTTCCTTCTGTAATGAAGCTGATTGTGTCTGCTTTCTGAGTTGACAGAACTTGAGGAGAGTGGCCACATTTCAGTCTTTGGGGCTCCACAATAGTACCTTCAGTTGAAATCCTTGTCCTGCATTTTCTACTCACAGAGTTACATTTAAAGCAGCTTCTCAACACTTAGGCTTTTCCCTGGTGTGTGTTATGCTTTGAAATTGATCCTTGAAAGCAAAGAATTTAGACATAAAGATAGGTCCAAGACAAACAGCACTCTAAGGAAAAGTGGGGCATGAAATAGGAACCAATTCATTAAAAGACTTTGAATGTCACAATAAACACTTTTAACATTGTTCTGCAGAGGATGAAGAACTCTGAAAACAGGCCTTTGAGCTTAACCATACAAAAAGACAAATAGGGAAGCAATTATTGGGAGAAATGGTACTGTTACATTAGTATTCAAACAGGCAAGATCCTAGAATAGAGTGATGCCTAGGTAAGACAGTCTTCTACTTTCCTAATTACTACTTTATGTTAAAATAGAAGCCAACTAGAGTGTCAGGCCCAACAGTGGCTGTCATTATAAAAATAGTCATCTGTACAGATCCTAGAAAATTGATTAAAGGAGAATATAGTTATTCTCTACTAATTAATGTGTTTTCTTCAGTGATCTGTGTTCACTATTTTATAGCATTTTGCAACTATTTTCAGTTCCAAAAATTTATTAAGAAACTATTTTAGAAGTAAACACCCTTGGTGATTTTAAACAAGCACTGTGTCATCTGTCTAAACCCTCTCTGGTAAATTAACCTCAGCCCTAGTAGTTATAATGAAAGCAGATATGTCTGTGTTGCCAGAAGACTTAAACCAATGAAGATGAGATCTCACAGCACTGTGAGGTCCTAACTAATCTACAGAAGACACCCAGTGAGGTGGGTGTTTGTACAGGGTTACAAACACTTTACACATAAGCATTGTTTGCTACAGTAAGTGCATCAGTGTCCTATATCACCTAAGAGAGCTTTGTGTAATTTCTAGCTCTGATAATAACCAGATGGCTCCAATCAGGAGTCCTCAGCAGCCACAATGAGGAGACTTTAAAGGCAGCTTCCACAAGCCAGTTCATCCTGAGCATCAAGCAAAAATATTTTAAATACATTATTTCAGTTCTACTAAAAAAGTAATGTTAATAACATTAAGATAGACAACAACAAAAGATCTTTGGATACGAAATTGTGGTGATATTTTGTATATGTTCTAAAATAAAGCTTGTCTGAAGATCAGAGGGTAGAGCCAGCCACAGAGTTAGCCATAGAGGCCAGGCAGTGGTGACACACACCTTTAATCTCAGCACTCAGGAGGCAGAAGCAGGAGGATCTCTGTGAGTTCAAGGCCACCTTGAACCAACTACATGAGATTAATCCAGTCTAAAATAGAAACAGCCAGGCGGTGATGGCTCACACCTTTGATCCCAGTATTTGAAAGTCAAAGTCACATGCCTTTCATACCAGCACTAGGAAGGTTGAGACAGGAAGTAGAATGACTGGACAGAGAAAGGAATATAAGGCAGGTGGAGACAGGACTCAGGGGCATTCAGTCTGAGGACTCATGGAGACAGGATCTTCCCCTTTCTGTAGAAGAGTTGGGGAGGTGAGAAGTGGCTGTAGCTTGTTTTCTCTGATCTTCCATAATTACCCCGATATCTGGCTCCAGGTTTTTTATTATAAGATCAATTAGGATTCGTGCTACACAAATATCTATGACATGCCCAGCACAGCCAACCTTGCCTTCTGAAGGTTTTAATGTTGGAGAGGGGGTTTTTTGTTGTGTTTTTCTTTAACTTTTAAAATCCCGTTTTATGAACATACTCTGAAAATGGCTTACCATGAGAAAGCTGGTATCTGGGCTCACCTGCTTCATAGAGACAAACTAAACAGGCAGCTGCAGAAAAGTACTAGCTTCACCTGGATCACCAGAAATTCCCAAAGCTGTTTTCAAAACTAGTTTATATTCAAATTTTAAATAAATTTATATTTATATGAATTATTTATGTCTATTATAAGCACACAGGTGATAATATGTTCATTCTTTGCAATAAAAAGCACAAATATAATCTCTCTCTGTCACATACATACACACACACACACACACACAAAATGACTCTTCCAGAAACAAAGTTGAATGTGATATTTCGAAGGAAAATGAATTAAACTCTACAAAAAAAGAGCCTGAGAAAACACAGGCATTGTTTTTAAAAGAAATTGACTTGTGTCACTTAAAAATGACACATCTCTAAGGGTAAATGCTGACAAAGAAAGCTGTTGTCCATTTGTCTCTCCCTCTCTCTCTCTGTCTCGCTCTCTCTCTGTCTCTCTCTGTCTCTCTGTCTGTCTGTCTGTCTCTCTCTCTCCCTCAGAAAACCGTGTGAAAGAGGGAGATACTGTTAACTGAATCCCTTTGCTCATGTATGACTGGGGCAGACGAGTGTGTGATGGAAGGGAAGATTGAATGAAATTCTTTATAACCTCACTGCATTCAAATGTAGACTCTTATAGCTCTAAGTTTTTAAGTAATGTTTAAAAATATTGTAGAAGCTTAAACCAAAATCTCATTCGCACAATTTGAAATAAGTTAAACAATGTAATGGAGCCTATGGTAAAGGAACCCGGTGATAAGCCCAAAGCAGTAATCAATATTTGGGCACCACCAATAAGATATAATAAGAAAGGAGACCTAGTAACTATGGAATGTGACTGAGGAGATTTTGAGACATGCAAACTGAAGCCCAGAGCTTCTCTGAAATCAGACAAGAGGACTGACTAGCACTGTCTGAACCAGCTTACCCTTGTCTGGTTCCTTTTTATCTAAGAGGACCTCTAGCGTGGTTGTTTTCTCTTTTTCTTGGACCGACTGAAATGGGGTGCTGCTAGGAAAAATGAATTAGGAGTCTTGGCTTGCAGCATATTTGTGAGCTAGAGAAAGCACTCAAAACGTCTTACAAGGAAATTCTTGTTGGAATCGTGTACCCTGAGACAGGATCTGGGATTAACAAGTGAAGGCACGCCCCCTGGTGACAGAAGGTGAACTCTGATGATAGCCCTTCACACACATTCCCATCTCCTCGGAGGCAGTCCTGATGCCGTCCTACACTGGTTATTGCAGGTTCTATATTGCTCACCCTTTTCGTTAATTCTTCTACTTCATGTTCCTGGGGGCCAAGATTCTAAAGGCGAGGCTGTAGAAATAACAGTAGAATCCGAGCATACAGAGACCTCCTGTAATATCTCATGGGTCTCTAGCTTTCTGTCATGTGGTATTGCAGTCTAAGACCACGCATTCCAATCCTGAGGAAGCACGCACTCAGATTCAAAAGTATGACCGTCTGTTGCCTTCACTTAAGTGCAGTTTAGGCCTAAAAGGTTGACCCAGCTTCAGCACTCCCCTCTGGGCATCATTAGGCTGTTCTGCATGCTGCCTTCAATGCCTCCCTCATTCCAACCCTACCTGCTCCTATTCTTCACAGAAGAACCTTACCAGAATCAAGCCTTAGCAGTCCATCATTCTTATTTTTCGTATTAAAAAGCAGCCCTTCTTTCTCATGATCACTGTGGAAGTGCCTACTGTGTGCTAACCCTGCGTTGAAGTGCTGGTTTTGCAGCAATGAACACAACTGAGAGGTCTCTGCAAGCACAGAGCTACTGTGTCAGTGGACAAAAGCATAACCACGTAAGTACATGGCTTAGTGCTGTGTGGAGACTTAGCTAGAGGGAAATCAAGCGGATTGGAGAAACACCCTTGCTAGGGAAAGTGTGTTATTGGCATGGGGAAGACTTGGGAGGGGGTCTCTGAAAAGTAGGGAAGTTGAAATGACACCCCAATAAAGCAGGAGAACAAAGCACACCACGTTAGAGAGAGACGGAAGCTGAGGCAAAAGTAGAAGCAAGTGGGAAGTTCCCAGGCCAAGAACAGTCTCTGAAGAAGGTAAAGAAACAGTGGTTAGAGTGCAGGACAGGAGACTTGCTGTCAGAGCAAGGGGCGTTTGCTGGGGTAAGGGGGCAGATATGACCATGGCATGGAGCACGCATTTTACTTTGAATGTGGTAAGAAGCCTCTTCTGCGTCTGGAACAAGCAGGGGACAGGCAACAGAGACATGGCCAATTGATGCCTTGAAAGATGGCTGGCTGTTGTTGAGAAAGGAGATGAGACCAGAGCAGGAGCAGAGAGACCCCTTCAGAGACTACCGCTTGTTGCCCAGGAAACATGGCCTCAGCCTCATTTGGTCTTCACACCATCTCAGAAAAGAAGCTAAGATACCAGGAAGACATGCAGTGTGCCCACTTTATGGACTATAATTATGGCATCTGATGGTCCCTCTCTTCCTCCCCACTGTTCTTCATCTTCACTGTTGGAACAAGCAGCCTGTTCAAATGGTGCAAAAACTGCCAGCAGGGCAGGAAAGGGAAATTCAGTGCTCAGCACTTGGAAGATCTCCCAGAGGAAACAAAAATAGCTGAGGTCATGTCCCCAACACAAAAGAACAGCAAAAAACAGCTCCGACAAAAGAAACAAGTCTCCTTTGAGAGCAGAGGCAAACGTGGGCCAAAGAAGAGTCTCAAAGAAACTTTGAAGTATTTTATTAGTAGTGTATTTCCTAATATTGAGGGAAAATTATGAAATGTATTACTTTTTGCCATTCTTCAGCACAGCTGCTTTCTTTACCTCAAACTATTGTTGGCCCCACCAATTATACACATACCATTGCTCAAGAAAGTACTACCAGAAGGGCAATGCAAATACACCCAATTTACAGTTTATCTATTAAAAATCAATATTCTGGGTATTATCAGTGTTTGAAGGGATACAGTCAGCAACAGCAGGAAGGCATGGCAGCAGGGTCTCCATGTGGTTGGGAGTGAGTGACTTACATCTCAGTGGAGAGAGGCCAGACAGTGGGCCAGGCTGTCAGTCTCAAGTCCTGCCCCTCATAGGTCCATCTTCTCCAGTCAGGCCCCACCTCCAAAGGTTCTACAGTCTCCCAGTAAAGCACCATTGGCTGGATGAAGTGTTCAAACATGTGTGTCTGTGGGAGACATTTCATACTCACACTGCAACATATCACTTTTAGGACATTGGTTTGTTGGGAGCCATTTAGTAAAGCATACATGAAGATGAACACAAACATGTGAACATGAGGAATAATTTCTTCCTGACCCCTGAAGTTTTCCACATGTTCTCTGCTATCTTTCCAGCAAGTGGAAGAACAATGAGTAAATGAATGAATGGATGAATGAATGAATGAGCAAATGTGCATGCACTACTGCTCGCTACACATTTGCTATCCCATGGATGACACGGAATCTTGCAGTGATGATTTTTTGTCTCCATTTCTTCCCAGCCTATACTAGAATACTCTATCATCAAATCCACTAATAGATTTTTATAACACTTGAGTCTTTAACTGGGCTCTTTTCTCCCCAGAGCCAATGAGTGTGCTCCTGGCAAATCCACTTGTCAGCTCTCTGATGAGCACACAGATGACCAGGAAGATGAGTTATGATTGCAGGCAAGCTAGCCTCCTCAGATATCTAATGTAACTAAATGCACTGTGATTTGCTACCCATCAAAGATAGGGTAGCAAGCCAGTGCATTCAATCTGTAAGGGGATTCAGTTCATTGAGTGTAGACATCTGAGCCTGCTAAGCAACTTACCCATAATCCTGCACTATAATCAATTACATATTTGCTTAAGGTCTGAATCATTGGAAAGAGGCCTTTCTGATAATGTGATTTGATTATAATAATTCTTTCTATCTAGCTAACAGTTTGGGGGGAGTAAATTCATGTTATTTTTAAGGGTAAAAATGCCAAAAATTTCTTGCACTTCTCTTTAATTTCAAGTTCTTATGCTTAGCATACATTAGAATGAAACTGAACAATGCTATGACTCAAAGACATAGCATTCTAAAGTCTCCTCTCTCAATAACCTCTCTACCTTTGAGAACAATTCAAAGGAGGCAAAATACCTCCTCACTGTCACAGAGGGTTTTCAATGTGCTTTTAAAGACAACATTGCTTAAAACTTAATCTTTCACATCTCACTATTTTTATTAAAAATTATTTTACATGTAAGAGTATTTCTTACTGCCAACATCCCACTGAGATAAAATACACAAACTACAAAATAGAAGACAAACAAAGTAGTGAGTAAAGTTGGAGCTGCTTCTGAGAAATGGGGAAATGATGTTTTTCAGACCTGGCAAAATAATGGAGTTGAAACCACTTAAGAGAAGAGGCCTCCTGAGATGGCAATTGATACTGTTTCTCTCTTATTATTTTTAAAAGTGATATGAACATCGGACATCCTCACAGGACTCTGACAGAGTAGAAACAAATTTCTAGGCCAGAAAGACCCAAACCAACCAAAAGTTAATCAGTCTCAACCAAGGGTTTCAGAATACTGTTACAGTGCAGTCATGTGACAGCTAATTTTGATGGTCAGTTTGATTAGATGAATAAATGTTCAGGAAATAAATGAAGCACAGTTCTAAGCGTGTCTGTGATGGCATCTCCAGATATCACTGGATCATGAAGGCTCTGACCTAGTCAATGGATCAATCTCTCGATGGAATCAAAGCATGAAGGTACTGTTTGTAGTGAATGGTAGGAGAGGGAGCCGAGTTGGAGGAAGTTGGCCAAAAGGGTGTGTTCTCTAGGTTCCATAACACCTGAGCCTCTTCCTAGATGCTGCCTTTACTTCCCATCCAACTGAGTCTGTCTCTGCACTCCCAGAACTACATGGCCAAGTGACTATGGACTGCACTCTCTGAAACTGTGAGCTAAAATAAATCTTTTCCCCCTTGAGTGTTTCTCATGGGTACTGAGTCACAGCAGCAAAAAAAATCTGTGAATACCAGCCAGTAGAGTGGAAAAGGAATTAAGTTGACAAAAACAGTTTTAATTGCTTAATATTTATTTTTATACCAGACTAATTTTTAATTATCCCATGGGTACCTGTTGGAGGATATTGACGGCTGATAGAGGTCACAGTCTCCCCATGGCCTGGCAGCTTATCTCAATAGCTCTACAACACAGGCTCCCTCTCTCCAGCACAACTTCCTCCCTCTACCTGCCCTTATCTGGAAAATGTCCCTGGGTCTGGAGAACTGGCCTTATCTGAAAGCTGTCTCTAAACCAGATGTCTGACTTATCTTTAGTTTGAACCATGGCATAGATCCCTGCTGCAAGGCTCCCTTACTGCACACAAGATAACTAAGGCTTGTGCTAGGAACCTTATGACAGGAGCATGCCACTTAATGCAAATTTGAGTTGTCCCCAGGATTCCAATCCTATATATTCCCTATACTCAGGAACAAAATTGATCTGATTCACCAAAGTCTGTCTCCTGGAGAGCTGTCTCCGTCCGTGCTCATGGACCATGTACAAAGCTTTGTGTCACTGCTACTGACTCTCTTGCCCTCTCAATCTTGTAGCCAACAGGCAGAGAGAGAAAGAGGAACCCCCATATGTAGTATGGTAAGATGGTGTACCTCTCAGCTCTCAAGTCTCCCACTGGGAGCAAAATTGGCCAAGAACCCTGACTGCTGCTTCCTGGTACATGGTGTTTGATGGGCCCATGCTTCCTGCAGGCTCCCCAAGCCCATTCCTGCAAAATGCATCAAGAATTCCTCTGTATAGGATTCTGACTGCGGGACCAGCCGTGCAGAAGCTGTCTTAAAACCCCACCACAGCCTAAGGTCTCTTTGACACATTTCCCCTGAACTCCTTTCCTTCATGCTCAGCCCTTACCTTTCTTCAGAGGGGAAGATCCGCATCACAGTCTAAAGTTCTGTCTCCTTCACTAAATTTACCTCCATGTCTCTCTCTATATCTATCTAACCCTTCGTTGAAACTCAAAGACTTCCAACTGATAGGAAATGGCTTTTGTCCTACAGTATTGACTTAACAACAACAACAAAAAAAGATCCTATATATCTTTCATTTTTTGCCTCTTGGTGGGGAGGAGAGGGGAGAGCTGTGGTGTGAAAGTGTATGGTGTAGAGTGTTGGCTAGTCACCAATTCATTCCTGGTCATTTGGACACATAATCACAAAACTCCATTTCCCAACCTCTCTTGCAGGTAAGTGTGATTCTAATCATGTGACTGGGCTCTACCATTTCTGTATCTGTCAGTTAAAAACCTCTCCACATGGATCTCCATGTGTTTCCTTTTTCCTATTTCCTTATGAGCATGGCAAGTGTGGAAATTCTGAACTTCATCTGAAGATGACAGGTTCACAAGCCCACAGGGTAAAACTGTAAATGAACAGTTGGCCTAGAACAGCAGAGCTATTACATAAATACAAAATAAACAGGTGGATAATGTCTATGATCCCAACCCTGGGAAGGCTGAGGCAGTATAGAATACAGCTGTCTCAAAATCAATAAAAAAGAAGAAAAATAAATTTATTGCATGAGGCCACTGATTTGGTTCTGAGCTTGTGATAAGAAAAATTAGTTGAAGCAACACTTAATTTTGCACTACAAGTATTCTTAGATTTTAAATAAAGATGGCCCTGCCTGGCAGTGACCGTCCACTGCATGTGGCACATGGTCCCAAGAGCCTCCACTGCAGTTCCTCTTACGTTATGAACAAGTCACTCCTCCCCGGACAAAGCAGAGTGTCTCCACTTCTCCTTATCCACAACCCTCTGACTTGTTTTGACCCTGATGCTAAATGGAAAATGACAGGAATACACTGTGGACTCCCACAGCAGTGATGAACAGTCACCTCCTCTTGTTCTAAGCCCTCAAGTTGGGTCTGCTGGGGTAGTTGGTGGTGGGGGAGACTCACACAATAAAACCTAAACAGTGCACACCTGTAATGTCAGTACTTCGCAGGTGGGAGCAAGAGGATCAAGAGTTCAGGAGTTCAAGGCCACCTCGGTTATATGAGACTCTGCCTCAAAACAACCACAAAAGAACACATCCAGGGCTTGAATAAAGAAGTAAATAGTTGAAGAGATGGAGAATTGATAGTTTACTATATTTTCAGCCTCAAAAATGTTCATTGTAATATTCTTCTGTATGTTTAAAATATTATTATGAGCCCCTATAATGTAAATAATATGACAAATACCAAATAAATATCTTTGCCTGGTACAAGTATGCCATGATTCCTATACCAACAAAAGTAAGATAATTTCTCACATTCTCCTTAATCTTTAAATAAAAACACAAATAATATACCTCTAATTTTAAGCACACACATAAGTTTCGAAATTTACATATGACAAGAATCAGATTGCACATTTAATTTTACAACCTACAGAATTCATTTATAAGGAATGGATAGACTATCACAGCCTCCACCAAGGGTCCTCACTTGTTCACATAACGGCTTCCTTCCTGCCACATCCACATTTAAAAGCTTTTTCCACTAGGACCAAGAGAATATTATAACAGTTGCTTCCTTCCCTAAACCCAAGTGTCCTACAGAACAACAGTTTCAGAGACATTGCTTTTCTCATCATGTACTTTCTTAGCTCTTTGATTGTGAGATGTGATTTCATCACATGAACACTTAATTTTTCATACTTTCTTTTCATCTTTTTTACAGAAGTCTTCCATTACGATGAGTAATGTCAGAGGGACAAAGCTATAATGTCAGGAAACCAGTGATTTACTGGTAGCAAAGACCAGGGAACTAGTAAATCTTTACTTCTTTGAACTTGTACCACTGTCCCAAGGTTTGAAAGGTGAACTAGAAATAGAAGGGCATGAAAACAGATGGCAACTTTTTTTGTAAATCTCTGTTTTCAGATTCTTGCCAAAATTAATAACCAGATAGAGAGCAGTCTGAGACCAAAGGTGCCACATTTCTTGAAGGCCAGGTATCTTTACAGATGGAGACTTTGAGTTATTTAATTCTAGAAGAAAGCACACATTTTTCTTCTGCATAATGCATAAAATAAATGCAATATCTTAGAGTCTTAGGAAGGAAACATCATTCTCTTTGTTGACACTAGTTTAAACTAGACTTTCATTTCATCAGCAGAATCCAAAGTACTATATATGTTGTTATAAAAAAAATATTTGGTATATTTGCATCAAAACGTGTCTTGAGGGATATGGAAGCATGTCAGATGATACACTGCCTCTTGGGCAAGTATGAAGAACTAAGTTGTATGCTCAGAACCCATGAAAAGAAGTTGAATGTGGTAAAGCATGTTACAGTTCCAATGCAGGAAAGGACTGATGAATCCCAGGGCTCTCTGGACAGCTAGGCTAACTTACTCGATGAGTTCCAGAGCAGTGAGAACTCACTGTCTCATTTTACACTGTCTCAGTCAAATAAGGTGAATGGTTTCTGAAGAACAAGACTCAAGATTGTCATCTGCCTTCCACAGGCATGTACACATGCCCTCTCAACTGCACACGCACACACACACACACACACACACACACACACACACACACACACACCTCTTCTTTGATCTAGTAACATAAAATATCTGCATGTGTGAGAGAATTACATAGAATTGACTTTTTTCCAGCATTTACTTCCTTTTCACTTCATAAGACATGTGCTTCACACCATCCTCTCAGCTGTTGGGTGAGAAGACATCCCTTACAGTATATGACCATGTCAAGAACCACTAGATAATAATAATAATAATAATAATAATAATAATAATAATAATAGTGTACCATGTCTTATAAAGATGGTCTGAGGAATATCCTCTACCTGCACACCCCTCTCATAATGAATCCAAAAGCTAGATCACAAACAACTCAATCTCTGTCCTGAAGCTTAGCAATCACACTTTGAACCTGAGCCTCTTCCTGTAGAACTCTGAAGTTCATTCCCCATATAGTGGGGAAACTTAAAGTGACAGCAGAAGAAAAACCCAGAGACTTCTACAGGGAAACATCTGGTTGGCTTCCAGCTACCCTGACTCCTCTCGTTTTAAAACAGCTTCTCAATTCAGAACTCCTAGCCAAGCCCTTCCCACATCTCTAACTTAGATACAGTCAGAGAGTTCAGATCAAGCTTCCACTCGAATCTTCTTCTGTATGGACTTAGACACTTGCAGATCTTATTTCTCATTTCGATACCAGGGTCATACCTCTCTGCTGGTATCTCAGGAGTAATTGGATAGTTCTAATAAGCCATTAGACCAGACACTTCACTGCTGCATTTCTAATCCAGGCCTGAGGAATCCAGATGATTTACTCTTCTCTACACCCATTACTCCCCCCAGACAGACTCAGAATAGTGAAATTAATGCCTGTTTTACTTGCATCTGAAAGTTAGGGAAATCATTATTGGAAATCACTTTCAGAATATTCTTTTTTCTAATTAATTTTTTTTTCATTTATTTTGCATCCCAACACAGCTTCCCCTCCCTCTTCCCATTTGACCCACTATCCCCTGTCTACCCTGCCCCATATCCACTCCTCCTCTGTGCAGAAAGGGGCAGGTATCCCATGGGAGTCAACAGAACATGACATGCAAAATTGAGGCAAGAGCAAGCTCTCCCAACTCCCCTGCAACAAGCCTGAACAAGGCATCATCCCAGCATGGAAAATAGGTTCCAAAAAGCAAGCTCATATGCCAAGGACAGGTCTTGATCTCACTGCTAGCCCCCCCCCAAAAAAAACCATACTATATAAGACCAAAATCTATTGAACCATTCAAAGAATAAGCTCAAGAATTTGCTGTAGAATAATACTTTTGTATACTGGTTTAATAAAACGCTCATTGGCCAGTAGCCAGGAAGGAAGTATAGGTGGGGTAAGCAGATGAGGAGAATTCTGGGAAGAGGAAGGTTGAGTCAGGAGACACTAGCCGGCTGTCCAGGGAACAGCATGTAATGGCACACAGGTAAAGCCACGGAACATGGGGCGACATATAGATTAACAGAAATGGGCTGAGTTTAAATGTAAGAGCTAGTCAATAGTTAGCCTGAGCTAATGGCCAAGCAGTTATAATTAATATAAGCCTCTGAGTGCTTACTTGGGGGACGTGAGTGGGAGGGATTTGTCCTGACTGCCAGCCAGCCGAGACATAGGAAAACTTCTGCCTACAAGAATTTAACACATTTTTCCCCAGAAATCACTGAAAACTCTGGGCGGGGGACAGTAATATTGATCTACAAAGAACTTACCCCATGATTCATTTCCTCAATGTGTATGCATGCTTGAGGGTGCATAATACCAGCCCCCACACTAAAGTCCTGTTACAGTGGTAATCCAGGAGAATTCTTTAAAACTTGAATCTGATTTAAAAGGGTGACATTTTTAGGAGCTAGATTTCAAAGCTACTAAGTCTTTTATCTATTTAATTTTCTCCAAATGGCAATAGAAAATGAATTTCACAGAAGTATAATTTATTAACAATTTCACCTACCAAACAAACATAGCAAAATATATCAAACCTCCACAGTTTTCAATCACATGGCTCACAGAGAAGCAAAGAACATTCTAGTCAAGTGCATAATTTGGCATCCTTGCCATCAAAGACAATTTTAAGCACATGATTCAAGATGCCCATTGACAGCAGGTCTCTCTTGCTGCGTATTAATCTGTCAGGATGAATCTGGAAACATCAGCGTCTCTCAATTACAAGCCTAAACTTTTTAAATAAGAAATAAAATCACAGTAGCATGAATAAGGCACGGGTGAGTAACTGACAGGTCAACATAATGTGAAAAATTCAGAGGTTGGAGGAAAAGGTATGATAATACAAAGCTTTGGACTTGCACAGCCACTTCCCCTCAAGAGATCAAAGCCCCTAAAGCACTCTATCTCCTTAATCCCCCTGCTGCCTGCCATGTCAGGGCAGACGCCTATTCATGGAGATCTGTGGCCCACAATGCACTCTGTAGACACCTACTGTGAGCCCTATTACTTCCATTCTCTTTTCTGTAATAAAGTGTGAGATTAGTGTTCAAATCACAGCTGGAGATGTAACACAGCATCAACTCTTAAACCAATTTATCCCTTTCCTCAACCCATCACACTACACAGATAACTGTCTAAAATAGTTCCATGTGCAGGTACATTATTAATGAGCCATAACTGTGTCTCTCAAAGAGAGATCAAAGACATCAAAAGTGTATGCAATTACTAATTAGAGGCTTGCTTAGCTTCATGAGGTTATTTGAAAAGCAGGTTAGCTGTGGGACTCATTTGTTGCTCAATGTACTAGACATTCAGGCATCTGATTTCTTTCAATTATTTTCCTCCCACCTCTCAATGGAAAGATTATAGAAATGTTAAAGTAGATGAATGTATAAGTCATAAGAACACACCATGTTACTATTATATACATTAACTTGAAAGTCAAATTCCCAACATGCTACTTCAAATTCCTTTATTTATTATGTTTTTAAAAAAGAAGACTCCTGAAATATAAATATTTTTAAATACTACTTATTCAAATTATATCAATCAAAATTGTCAACCAGCAACTCATTTTCCTTGGACAAAAAATACACTGCTTCCTATTTCTATGACCCACAGCCATTTTATGCTAATGACTTCATTGCTTTGAAAGATTCTATACACTCCCTCCCCTGGGTTCCACACTAGGGCCCACAGACCAGGCAACTTTACCAGAGGCTACAGTGCTCCTAGGGACCCCAGGAAAGATACCCCC
Source organism: Onychomys torridus (assembly GCF_903995425.1). Classification (NCBI taxonomy): domain Eukaryota; kingdom Metazoa; phylum Chordata; class Mammalia; order Rodentia; family Cricetidae; genus Onychomys; species Onychomys torridus. The sequence continues at coordinate 16,906,281 of NC_050451.1, forward strand.
TACTACCCACAAAACCTCTTTAAGCCTGCCTAACCACCCCAGACTACATACACACATACACATACACACATACACATACACACACACACACACACACACACACACACACACACACACACAAACTGGCTCCATATCCTGCTCTACAACTTCAGAAGAAGACTTCCCCTTTACCAGAGGCCAGGCCAGATCTAGGGACCTCAGGTAAGACACCACCCACTGCCCACTAACACTTCATAAAGACTGCCCATTAACCCCAGACTACATCCCTCCCTTGGGCTCTACACTAGGGCCCAAGGACCAAGCAGCTTTTCTATAGGTCAGAGTGGCCCTAGGGACCCCAGGGAAGATACCACTTACTGCCTGCTAAATCCCTTTAAGCCTGCCCAACAACCTCAAACTGCACTGCCACCCCTAGGCTCCATATCCAGGCCTACTACTTTGGAAGAAGACTTCAGCTTTACCAGAGGCCAGGCAGAATAGGAACTCCAGACAGCACCCCCTTCCTTAGGCCCCATAGCCAGGCCTACAACTAAAGAAACAAGACTAAAGCTTTACAAGAACAAAGACAAGATCTAGAGACTCCAACCCCAGAAGCTGTACTGGAGGCCAGGCTGGTCCTAGGGACCCCAGAGGCCAGGCCAGATATAGCAACCCCAGACTGCACCCTATCCCCTGAGCTGTATATCCTGTTCTATAACTTAAAAAGAAGACTTCAGATTTACCAGAGGCCAGGCCATATCTAGGGACCCCCACTCCCCAAAATCCCAGAGGGGACACCTTACTAGACCAGAAGACATACTAGTCACCAGAACCCTTGGACATTTAGGTCAGAAGACCAGACAGGAAAGAGAAACCAAGGAACAAAACACCCATCCAACAAAGACAAACACGGGAATCTACACCTAGAACTATAATCATTCCAAATCAAGATGCCTAAATGTCGGTGTAAGAACACAACCAATAACAGAAAAGGCAATATGGCACCACCAGAACTCAGTTATCATACAACAGCAAGAACTAAATGATTCAACACAGCTAAAGCACAAGAAAACAACTTCAAAAATGACTTTATTAAGGTGATAGAGGTCCTTAAAGAGTATATGAAAAAAATCTCTTGAATAAATTGAGAAAAAGAAAAAGACTTGGAAGAAATCAATAAATCCCTAAAAGAAAGCCAAGAAAAAAAAACAATAGATGAACAAAACTGCTCAAGACCTGAAAATGAAATAGAAGCAGCAAGGAAAAGGTCAATAGCATATAAAGGTAGACCTATTAGAATCATACCTGACTTCTCAAGGGCGACCCTAAAATTCAGAAGGCCTTGGACTAATGTCTTGCAGACTCTAAGAGACCATGGGTGCCAGCTCAGATTATTATACCCAGCAAAACTGTTAATCACCATAAATGGATAAAGCATGTTACTTCATGACAAAGTCAAATTTAAACAGTATCTATCCACAAATCCAGCCTTACAGAAGACATTAGAAAGAAAACTCCAACCCCAGGAAGTTAACTACAACCACAAAACACATGTAGTAGATAATCTCACACTAGCAAAAGCCGAAGAAGGGAAACATACAAACACAAAAATACTACCACCACTGAAAACAAAATAACAGGAATTAACAATCACTGGTCATTAATATCTCTCAATATCAATGGACTCTATTTGCCAATAAAAAGATAGAGGCTAACAGAATGGATTTAAAAAACAAAAAACAAAAATCAGGATCCCTCATTCAGCTGCATACAAGAACACACCTCAACATCAAAGAAAGACATTACTTCAGAGTAAAGAGTTGGAAAGAGATGTTCCAATCAAATGGACCTAAGAAGCAAGTGGGTGTAGCTATCCTAATATCTAAAAAAATAGATTTCTAGCCAAAATTAATCAAAATAGATGGAAAAGGTCATTTCATAATCATCAAAGGAAAAAATCCACCAAGATAACGTCTCAATTCTAAACATCAATGTCCCAAGTGTAAGGGCACCCACATTTGTAAAAGAAACATTCCTAAGACTTAAATCACAGAACACCACACAATAGTAATGGGAGACTTTAACATCCCATTCTCACCAATGGACAGACACTAAACAGAGAAATAACAGAACTAACAAAATGCTATGACTCAAATGGACATAACAGATACCTACAGAACATTTTGCCCAAACACAAAAGAATATACCTTTTTCTCAGCACCACATGGAACCTTCTTCAAAACTGACCATGTACTTGAACACAAAAGAAGTCTCAAGAGATATTAAAAAAAAAATTGAAATTACCCCCTGTATCTTATCTGTCCACCATGGATTAAGGGTGGATTCAACAGCAACAGAAACAACAGAAAGCCTAAAAACTCATGGAAACTGAATAACTCTTTACTGAGTTATCACTGGGTCATGGAAGAAATAAAGAAAGAAGTTAAAGACTTCCTTGAATTCAATGAAAATGGATGTACAGCATACACAAACTTATGGGACACAAAGAAAGCAGTGTTAAGAGCAAACTTCATAGCACTAAGACCCTTCATGAAGAATTTGGAGAAATCTCACACTAGTGACTTAACAGCACACCTGAAAGCTCTAGAACAAAAAGAAGTAAGCTCACCTAGAAGGAGTAGATGACAGGAAATAATCAAACTGAGGGCAGAAATCAATAAAATAGAAACAAAGAAAACAATACAAAGAATCAATGAAACAGAGTTGTTTAGATAAACCCTTATCCAAAATAACTAAAAGACATAAAGAGAGCATCCAAATCAACAAAATCAGAAACAAAAGGGGGCATAGCCAACAGATTCTGAGGAAATCCAGAGAAGCATTAGGTCATACTTCAAAAACCTGTACTCCACAAAATTAGAAAATATAAAAGAAATGGACAAATTTCTTGAAAGATACCACTTACCAAAGTTAAATCAAGTTCACATAAACAATTTAAATAGACTGATAACCCCTAAGAAAATAGAATCTGTCTTTAAAAGTCTCCCAGAAAAAAAGAAAAGCCTAGAGCCAGACAGTTTGAACAAAGGATTCTACCACTTTCAAAGAAGACCTAATGCCAATACTCTTCAAATTATTCCACAAAATAGAAACAAAAGGAACATTGCTGAATTCTTTCTATGAGGCCACAGTCACTCTGATACCCAAACCACATAAAGACTCAACAAAGAAAGAGAATTACAGGACAATTTCACTCATGAATATTGTGCAAAAATACTCAATAAGACTCTCAAACTAAATCCAAGAACACATCAAAAAGATCATCCAATATGACCAAGTATGCTTCATCCCAGGGATGCAAGGATGGTTCAACATATGAAAATCTATCAATGTAGTCTGCCATATAAACAAAGTGAAAGAAAAAACCCCACATGATCATCTCATTAGATGCTGGAAAAGCCTTTGACAAAAATCCAACACCCCTTCATGATAAGTCTTGGAGAGATAAGTGATATAAGAGACATACCTAAATATAGTAAAATCAATATACAGCAAGCCAATAGCCAACATCAAATTAAATGGAAGAGTCTATCCAGTGAACAGTTGCCTGATAGCCACCCAAGAATTATATAAAATATGATTCTAAAATTAGTCTTGGATAGAGTCCTAAATCAATGTCTTCATTTCTAAAATACAATTAATTCTAAGGAAGAAAACTCATTTTTAACTGCCTGGGAAGAATCTAAGGTTTAATAACTGTTTTTCATGGAGCTACTATTTGAATTCTCATATAAACTAAAACAACTGATATGCACATAGGCTACACCAACACACACACTTCCTGGAGAAACATCATTTTCTGAAGCAGATCCCTGATGAGGAGGACTCTGCAGAAGCACTTAAAGCTGGTGATGACTAAGTTGAGTACTCACTCATTTGAGTAGTATAGTGCAGACACTATGTATTCACACCAAAACTATGCCCCTCCTAAGGGTGGACTAAGGCCAGAATGTCACACACCCACACACACATAAATAAAACTACTACTATACACACACACACACACACACACACACACACACACACACACAGGCACACATGCACCTGACTGATGTGTGATGTGGCTGTCAGTTATTGAGAGACTTGAATTCTTAAATCTGGTCTGGGGAATGATCAAAATATACAGCCCTACTAATTAGAAATACTCAACCTATTGGATCAAAATCTACATTTTAACATCATTCTAAAATGATTTTTATGCACATAATTCAATTAAAACGCTATTGTGGAGCTTAAATAGAAAATCAGAAGCTATTTTAACACAACTGGGGTTTCTGCAGTCAGGTGACATTTGGGCTCCAACCCATTTGCACCTCTCGGATCACCAATACTACCTCCTGTTCTCATTGCCCTAATTTTGTCAGTTAGGTGAATGAAACATGAATACAGTCAAAAGGTCCGTGCCCAGCAGTCCCATTCTCGACTTCCAGATGTGCTATCTTCGGCCACACTCTCCAAGACATTTTCTCCTGCAAAAGGGAGTCAGAAAGAAGTTAAGACGTGGGCCCCCAGCTTCTCTTGGCTTTGGCTGCTATCTAGTTTTTGCTCTCCTTGAGTTTAATTAACTGGCTTGCTCTCCTGAAGTGTGACATGTGAGTGTCATAAATGGAAATGAATGCACCTTAACTCTTTCTGCTTCTCCATCTCATTCTCCTCCTGTTATGTTACTATGAAAAAACTGAACTCTTCCAAATACTAAATTTTAAGCAGAAGCTATAAATAAAGTCAGTATTTCTCTGGATATGAATGAATGGATTCATGGGGAAAGTTTAACAGAAGATTCACTGACATTGAAACATGAAATAAAAAGCAAACTAGGGGTGATGAGGAGAGATGGATCAGCTAGAATGGACAACTGCTCTGTAGCAGGATCTTAAAGAGTCATTAATAAAACAAGCCTGGACCAGGTATCGGGGTGAACGCTGGAAGATCAGAGAAGCAGAACAAGCCACAGCTACCTCACCTCTCCAGTTCCTCAGCTGGTCTTGTTTCCTCAGACTGGAAGCTTGAGTCCTTATCCAAGTGAATCTCAGCTGAACTGTGCTGCTCCAAAGCCTGAAACCTTAACCAGCCAAATGCTTAACCAGCCAAATGCTGGTTTCTGGTCTTCATGCCTTAAATATCTTTCTCTTTCTGTCGCCACTCCCTGGGATTAAAGGCTCGCTTTTGGGGAGTAAAGGCATGTGTCTCCATGCTGGCTGTATCCTTGAACCCACAGAAATCCACCTAGCTCTGCCTCCCAAGTGCTGGGATTAAAGGTGTGCAACACCACCGCCCAGCTTCTGCTATGGCTTGCTCTGACCCATTTTCTAGCCACCATTTTTGGCTCTGTATCTAGTGGCTGTCTGTTCTCTGACACCAGATAAATTTATTAGGGTGCACAATATTTGGGGGAACACAATACCGCCACACTGCTCTGACTTCTAATGACCTGACTTAGATCCCCAGAACCCACGGTGGAAGGAGAGAACCAACATCTGCCAGTTGTCCTCTGGTCTCTGCATGCTGTCATGGCATGTATGTGCACATGCAGGCACACAAACATATATACACACAGCACACACACACAATAAATAATAGTACATTGAGATATATATAACTAAAATGTTCCCATCTAAATCTAAACTAAAATGTAAAGAGGAGTCTTCAAAGATACCCTAAACCACCCACACATACTTTTATTTATTGGTGAAATTATTAAGGCCACTCCACGTAGTTAAAACGGAGGTTTATTTTGTGGGGTAACTTACAAATGAAGGGATAGGTAGGTTGTAAGGCGCAGTCTAGCGGTGTTCTCTGGAGAACTCTGCTAGGTCTACCTTCAGCATCCAGGGTCCTGGAACCAAGAGAGCCCTGGAACCAAGAGAGCCCCGGCACTCGGGTCTTCAACATCCTCTCTCAGCCCCGCCTTGTAGGTGTGACCATTACGGAAGCCTCAATGGGGTTTGGAACTTCCAGGTCAAAGCTGGAATGGCTACCCACTACATTTATTGAACATAACAACTTGGGGTCACAGTACATAATTTTAAATGTTGAGCTTTCTCCTTTCAGGTATTTTAGAAAATTGCCATATTTCCTGGAATGTGTAACTTTAAGAATCAACATTTTCAAGCTTATATCCCAGATTCCATATATCACTGTTAGTTCATATATTATTGCAATTTTGTTTTGTTTGGTTATTGATGTTACCCTCTGGCAATTCAATGGAACTGTTTCAATGACCATTCTGTTAAGCTCACAGATGTTGTACCTCTTAGAAATTCAGACAGAGCATAACGGTCTGTCTCTGTTCTATGTTTGAGACACATATGAAAATAGTCATAGGGATGATATGAATGACAAAGTCCTCACACATGACCCATGATGGTTAGTGATTTTTTTTTGTTTTGTTTTGTTTTGTTTTGTTTTTTTTCCAGAGCTGAGGACTGAACCCAGGGCCTTGCGCTTGCTAGGCAAGCGCTCTACCACTGAGCTAAATCCCCAACCCCGATGGTTAGTTTTAATTTTCAACTTGTCACAGTGTAGAATACCCTGAGAAGGAGGCCTCATTCTAAATCAGACTGGCCTGTGCACATGTCTATAGAGAAGCATCTTGATTGACTTAATTGGTATGTGAACACTAGCCTGAAAGTGATATGCCCCGTTCTTGGATTTTGAGACATGGACTGTTTAACAGTAGAGAAAGTGAGTTGATTATGAATGCACTCATTCATTTATCTCTACTCTTAACTGTGGGTGTGACCATTTGCTTCCAATTCCTATCTTGACTTTCCCAAAATAGTGGATTTAACTTGGAATTGTGAGCAAAAATAAAGCTTTTCTTTCCTAAATTGCTTTTCTGTTGGGGTATCATATCACAGCACCAGAAACAAAACAAAGACACAAATAAGTCACACACGCTTATGGCTACAGAGCAGGTCACCTGTAGATCCTCGCACTTCACAACCCCAGAGGAAGTATGCCAGAGAGCAAGGCAGAAGCTGCACATCTGTCCACAGCCTCAGTCCTGCTCTCCTGGGAGGGATAGTCTCAAATCTGATGGAGCTCAAGAGGATAGGACATAGGCCCTGATCTCAGTGAAAATAGTGTAAAAAGAAAGACACAGAACAAAGAAAGAAAGCTCAGAATGATATTTAAAACTGCCACACAATTAGGGTCAAGCACAATAGTTTCATCTCAGAGATGACTTCAGTTACAACAGAAAGTTTTAAAACATGGAATCAGTTTCAATCCTATCAATTATGTAGTCTTGACTGAAGGGAAATCTTATGCTATGTGATTGCTTTCTACCTGCAATATGACCATGGTTTTATGTAATTGTCAGAAATCTAAAACCAATATTCTTATTTTATTTTTTAGGGTTTTTGAGAATTCCACATGTAAACTCTGTATTTCTGTCATTTGTACCTCTTCAACTTCTCCCATGAGCCTCCACTCCCTCACAAATTCATGACTTCTTATTTAATTATTGTTATTCTCACACGTACACACGCAACCTACCAGGTCCCTCTAGTGTTGCTGGTATGTGCATCTGTTTAGGGCTGACCATATGAGATTGGATAACCTATCAGGAGACTCACCCCTAGAGAAGAGAGGCTCTCAGTCTCTCAGCAGCCATTAACTCCCTCTAGCTTTTATCTAGAATTGGAGCCTTGTGAGATTGCTCCCTATTTACATTGACATATTGACTTATGGTGTCATCATGCAGGTCTCTTTTAAGCAACTGTATTTTTGAGAGCTCATGAGTGCAGCTTGTCATAGACAGAAGAGGCCCTGATCCTCCAGCTCTCAAAAGATTTCCTTTTCCCCTCTTCTGTAATGTTCTCCAAGGCTTGTCTATAGAGTTTGTGTTGTAGATGGGGAACTGGGTTTGGGTACCCCATGGTCAGTTGTCCTCTGCATTTTGTCCAGTTGTCGAATCTGAATATTATTATGGGGCTTTCTTTCTTAATAACAAGAACATCTCATTCTGTGTCTCATCTAGAAGCTCTACAAAATGTTAAAACCAACTCTCTTTTAGATAATATCATTCCAGCTGCTATTGAAAATTCTGGAACATAAATTTTCTGGATAAATATTTTATGGAAATTTAAAATATTTATTGCCCAGACCAATAGAGCTATGGATATTTAATATGTGAGAATATATATATATATATATATATATATATATATATATATATATATTTCTACATATTCTTTCCATGATCTACTTCATGTTAGTGCTCCCATCTGTCCTTACAGAATGAAACAGAATGGATGTTAAGGATACAAGGGAATATGACAAGCATCTCTTGTCAGATAGAAAACACTCATAGGAGGCCACTAGACTTTCTCTAGGCCAAAATAAGAGTAGAAAAGTTTTCTCTTGCTAGGCAGTGGTGGCCCAAACCTTAAATCCCAGCACTTAAAAGTGAAAACCTATCTCATTTTTAAAAAATCCTCTTATAATGAAAGAAATATAATGAGATTTACATGAGGACGTTATACAGCATCTCATAACTGACAGAGTACAGTACAAAGATTCAGATACTGTTCTACTTGATCTCTGTTGTTAGCATAAAATACTGACAAAAAGAAACTTGGGAAGGAAAGGGCTTATTTGGTCTGCACTTACCGATCACAGTTCATCATTAAGGATGTCAAGGCTGGAACCATGTAAGAATATTGCCTTCTACTTACTCAAAGTCTTGTTCCTAGCCAGCTTTCTTAAGCAGATCAGGACTACCTGCCTAGGGATGATGCTTCTCACAGAGGGCTCCCTCTTGTATCAATCAGCAGTGAAGACAATGCCTACAGGCTAATCTGATCTAGATGACTCCAGGATTTTCTCTCAGAAGGCTCTAGTGTGTATTAAATCGACCAAGCTAACTAGGAAAATTGGAAATATCTGAAAATAGAGGAGCTAGCAATGAGGGCTAAATATCACTGTTAGTGTCCACCTGTAAGGCAACTTAGAAGCCATTGCTCAGGGAATGACTTGGTAAGGATGACTTAGCATAGCCCAGGGGCTGCCTGCACTAGGCCAGAGAGTTGCTTATCTCAGACACAGAAACTTGAACTACTTCGTTTGTGCTTGAGTTTCTAACAATAGAAAGAAATGTGATCCTGAAATACAGGGTTTCTGGGCACAAGGTTTCAGAGCACCATATGAAGATGACTGAGAAATGATGTTTCTTAGCTGTAGTGGACAAAGAAGTCTAGCTTGGCATGAGCAAACATGATTCATTCAGTTCTAACCATGTCAACTAAATGTTTGCATATCCATCTTCTATGCAGTGCTGCATGCTTCAGTCTAAAATAAAGAGGAGGTGTTTGTGTGTGCAAGTGCTTACACCTGTGTGCATGTTTGTAGATGAAATTCTAAACACTCATAGTAAATAAGAAACACAGAACCAAATACAGAGGTAAATAGCCAAAGAGATCAGAGAGTCACAACTACCTTATCTTACCACCTCACTGCTGTCGCTTCCCCAGAGAGACTTTCTTCCTGCCTGACTTGTGTTTTTATTGCCTTTCTGTTCTGCCTTCTCATTGGCTCTAAACCCAACCACATGATTTTCTCATCACTGCCTGTCTACACAGACCTCCAGGTTTCTGTGTTTGGTATGGGGATTAAAGGTTTGTGTCACCACACTTGGCTGTGTCCTTGACCACACAAAGACTCTGCCTGCCATGTGATTTGATAAAGGGCATGTGCCACCACTGCCTGACTCTGCTTATGGCTCATTAGGACCTCTGATATCCAGGCAAACTTTATTTATTAACATACACATAAAATCACATTTCAGCACAAATAAAATATCATCATACATGTTGGTGAATGTGTGTGTGTAATGTGAGTAGTAAGTTTTTAATTATTTAAAAGGTGCCTTAGAAAACCCACTTTTCAGTTGGGCATAGTAGAACACTCCTGTTACTCCAGCCCTCAGGAGAGCTGAGGCAGGAGGAAGTTCAAGGGTATGTGGTGAGACCCTGTGACTAAAACAACAGGCAGGGTCTGGAAAGATGTCTCAGTGCCTAAGAGCACTTGCTGCTCTTGAAGATGACCCTAGTTTGGCCCTCAGTACTCACGTGGTGGCTCATAATTATTTTTAACTCCAGTTTCAGGGGATTTGATGTCCTTTTCTAGCCTAAAGGGCACTATATGTTTGTACAAGAAAAATACACAAACACATAACCTAAAATAGATTTTTAAAGTTCCAGGAGAAATTTAAAACTAGTTGAACTCTACAGAAATAAAAAATTCAATTTATTAAAATCTGTGGGTTGCAGCAAAAGCAGACTAAGAGATAAACTATAATTTTGAATGTATACCTTAGAAAAGAAGAAAGGTATAAAATAAACCATCTGAGCTGGGACTTTAGGAATGGAAAAGAGAACACCTAGACACAGAACACAGAGAAAATGTAAGTAAGAGGTAACAGAGTAAATCCAACTGAAAATGGAGAAGCAATAGAGAATAAACAATAAGACACTTGATTTTTAAAATATCAGTGAAATTGATGCCTTTAGTGAAGAAAACTGAGACATATAAAGAGAACAGACACAAACTGCTAATTTGGGAAAGATGGTTATCATTATTGGCCTCACAGATTTTCAAATGATTAAAAAACAATTATGAAGAGCTCAGTGACCACAACTATCACAATAAATTGATTGCTTGAAAGACAGCCAATGGAAACTCACAATTATAAGCATAATTTGAGACCTATATAACCTGCATCTACTAAAGAAATAAAATTAATAATTAGTAAGTTTTCAAAGAGAGAGAGAAAATGTCAGGCCCAGATGGTTTCACTGGTGAACTGTTTAGACCTTTTAAATGACACCAAGCTTTCCTAAGCTCTTTCAAGAATGTAAACATAAACTCTTCTTAACTCATATGAAGTGGTCACTACTGTAATTCAAACCCATGTGCAGACACTCTAAGAAAGGGAAACTTCAGGCGTGTGCGTAGAGGTGTAAAAGTCATCCAGAAAATGTTAGTGTATTGAATCCAACATTGGGGCTTGAGATGTAGCTCAAGAATCTCGTGCTTGCCTGGCATGCATAAGGCCCTGGATTTTATCCTCAGTACCTGAAAAAATCCAAGTGGAATAAAGAAATATGTACAGTACAAAAACAGGTTCTCAAGTCTTAAAACCAGAGTTGAATTAAGAGTGTCCCTTCCCAACACTGCTTCTCAAATCTTTTTTCTGTTCTATTTCTTAATACTGTTTTGAGAATTTCATACGGAAGTACAATGTGTTTTCATCATATCTACTCCTCCTTACTTCTTCCCAATCTCTACTGTGTCTCCCTGAATTCCACTCTCAAATACATGTCCTCTTCTTTTATGATTGGTGGGGGGGCAGGGTATGGGTGTGGGTGTGTAGGTAGTTTGGTAGAGAGATATATGATAATAGATAGATAGAAAGAAAGATAGATAGCTTACTAAGTTCAATTAATGTTACTTATATGTGCATGGGTATAGGACTGGCCATAAAGAAAAACTTACCCTCCTCCTCTCTACAGCTACCTACTGCCTGTTGCTCCAAAATTTGGTGGTAGGACTTTGTAAGCCGCACCCCCATTCATGCTGGATGTCAATTAGTGTGATCTTTTGCAGGCAGCCTTACTGGTTAAGGGTTCATGGGCACAATATCCCTGTCATGTACTGAAGACACATTAGTGCAATCCTCTCAGTCTTCTGCCTTCTACAGTCTTTCTACACCACTCATTTGTGAAGTTCCCCGAGGCTGTGTTAGATGACTGCACTTTTCCGTAATTGAAAGTCTTAGCTAATGCATAATAAACATAAGAAAATGTTATAAAAGATGTGAGACTGTGTCTACTTATAATATCAGAAGTCTCACCAACATGAGTCCCCAAGAGTGAACAGGACAAGGACAATAATAGATGCGACAAAGTGAAGAGGGGAAAGTCCACAGGGACTCAACACCACACTAAGAAATACTGAGAGTAGGAGAAATGTCCTCCCCAGGAAAGAGCACACCAAGTGGTTCTCCAATACCAATGATCAGCCCTGAAAACATACACACAAGTGACATCAAACACACTGAGCAGGTGATATTTAGGAAGTATGTATAAGCATGTAACCACAATCAATTAATAAAAAAGGAGCCATGATTTTGAAAGGTAGCAGGAAGAAGTATGTGGGAGGGTTTGGAGGGAGGTAAGAGAAGGGGAAATGGTGTAATTATATTATAATCTTAAAAACAAAAAAATCATTAAAAATTGCTTGCAAATAAAATATAAAATAAAAGACATACATAAAGGGAAGCATGATATAAGGTGTTTCATTCTCAAATAATATGAGTACGTGTGCATAAAATGCATTTGAAAAGGATGCTTCTGGAAATAATAAAAACTTTTAACAGATAGGCCAAGTACAAGGTTAACAAATGGGAGTCTGTTATTTCCTTGTACCCCAGAAATGAAAAAGTAAATTATAAATTAGTAAAATATCATCTACATTAGTACCAAACATGAAGAAAATCTAGCAAAAGCTTGCCATGCCTAAAGGAGGAAAACAGCAGACCGATGAAGTGATGCAAGACCTGCCTGACTGAGGGCTTCTCTACGCTTAGGAAGTGCAGTGCTGTGTAGGATGTCAGCTGTTCAGCTTACTCTACAAGCCGGGGGCATTTCCTACATAAACCTCAGGAAATTACTTTATAGAGATCAATAAATTGATTCTAATATTTATGCAGAAAGGCGAAAGAGCAAGAACAGACCCAATACATCAGAAAAGTAATGAAGTCAGGGGACTAAGAAATCCTGAACTTTGAGACTTACTGTATACAAAGCTACAATATCAAGCCATTTGGCACTGGCAACATATTGACAAATGTATCTAAAAAGCAGGCTAGAAAACCCAGAAATAATCCCATATAGATATAATATTCAAAAGATGTCTGGCAAAGGAGCAGAGGAGTATCATGGAGAAAACAATTTTCTCAATCAATGTCTCTGGAATAACTGGAATCATAAAAGAGGATGAGGAGCAGGAATGTGTGGAGAAGGGGAGAGGAGAGGGGACGGATGGGGAGGAGAAATGGAGAGGGAGGAGGAAGAGGGAAAGGAAGAGGAAGAGGAGGAGGAGAGGATTAACGGGAAAAGGACCAGTCTAGGGAGGAGAGAGGGAGAGGGAGCAAGAGAAGGTGGGGACAAGGGGAGGTGAAGAGCAGCGGGAGAAAGGGGAAAAGGAGGAAGAGTGAGGGAAGAAGAAAAGAAGGGTGCAGAGGAGCTAAAGAAAGGATGAGGGGGGAAGAGGAGTAAAGAGGAGGGGAAGGAGAAGGAGGGAAGAACCTCGACATGTTGAGAACATGAAAAGACCAGGAACAGCCTAGAACACATTTGCCGAAGGTGTATGTGAGAAAGGCTTGTGGCCAACACCGATTCTTGACATTCAACAAGAAGAAAATTGGATGCTTTTGTATGTGCTCTTTATAATTTGATATGGTACACTCAGTTTGTGTATTGGTCAGACAAAATGTCTCACACACAATTTTGAAAAACTAGGTTTATTTGGCTTCCCTTGTGCTTGGCCTCCAGTCCATCATGGTAGGATTTGGCAAAGAACTCACAAAGGAAGAGTAGGGCCGGGAGATAAGGTCGGCCTGTGAGCTGTGGACCAAGCAGTCAATACCTGGGCTTGCAGGAGTGGGGATTCATCTTCAAACCCTAATGTTTTACATACACAAATACCCTAAACAAATTATCTTATACTTGCAGAATAAAAACATGTTTCATATCATCACATCATCAGTTACTAAGGAAATGCAGATTAAAGCCACAATAAGCAATTATTTTGCACACACTAGAGGGACCCAAAATCCCAAATAAGTGACCACAAATCCTAACAAGGCCAGGAATAAAATGGAAGTATCATACAATCCTGATGGGAAAACACGTATGCACATTTCTTTTGGAGAGAGGTTTGGAAGTTACTTCAGTTAAATTTTAAGGGAGAATCCTTCTTTCTTTAGAGTATGCCACCAGTAGGTTCCCATTCTCTGGAGGATGGCCCAATACCCATGTACATATGGACAGCACTAATTGGACTCACTGGGTTATTAAAAATACGATATGAAGTTGGGATGGGGGTATTTTGGAAGAAATATAGGGTGTTGAGGAGAATGGGGGAAGATATGATCCTTTTTCGTTGTATATATGTAGAGGTTTGAAGGAGAATGTCTCCCAAACTCTCAGGCATTTTAACACTTGGACTCCTGCTAGGGGCATTGTTTTAACAGGCTTAGGAAAAATAACTTTGCCAGAAGGGATTTGAGATCTGAAGAACCTTCCCTACTTCCAGTTCCTTTCTCTGCTTCTGGTGATAAGCTATCAACTTGCCACTCCAGCCACCATACCTCCCACATTCCCTCTATGATGTACTCTTAGGCCTCTGGAACCATAAGGCTAGATAAACTCTTCCTCTTGGAAGTTGCTAGGTTATGGTGTTCATCAAAACAACAGAAAGCAAAGTAATACTGTATATGTATATGTTTGTGTGTGTGTGTGTGTGTGTGTGTGTGTGTGTGTGTGTGTGAGAGAGAGAGAGAAAGACAAAGAGAGAAAGAGTGATAGATGTTTCTGTAAGTGTATGTATGTATGTATGAGTATACAAATGTACTAGCATGTGCATATATATATATATATATATATATATATATATATATATATATATATGCATATATATACCAATGTGTGTCAGTGTGTAAATATGGATTGTGAATGTATATATTTGAAAGAGATGTGGGTAGGGAGTGGAGAAATGAGGGGGTTGAATTACTTAACAAAATCCCGTTAGAGCTGACCCTGAAGTTGACTGGAGGTTGCCTTTTCTAAAACATCATCACCTCTAAACTCAAAAATATGTATTTATCAACTTGATTGAAGAAATATTTGTAGCAAAAACAAATCCTTCTGAGAAATGTTACTGGAAATTCTTCCCACATATTAGTGAGTAGAATTGAATTATTGACTTTCATAGTGCTAATATTGGTTTCTATGACTTAAAAAAGAAAAGAATAAAACATCGTTTCACAATTGTATTTCCAAAGAAAAGATGTTGGGGAAATCTTTGACAGTTTTGAAATCTGGTTTGTTATTGAAATATTTAGATGCACTAGGAAAGCTGTTTTTTTTTTTTTTAAAGATGAACGGAATGTCTACAAGGCTGCATGTGGGTCAAAGGCAACAGTGGTTAAATAATATGCATTCCAAGCACAAACACCCTGGCTGAGGAAAGCAAAATGCAGTGTGAAACAAATGCAGATGCATATGCGTCATTTAAAAACATCCTGAGAACAACAGCAGGATGACTGGGCCTTCTCTGGTACCCAGAAGAAAGCACAGATAGTCCAGAGACCCAGCAGAGACAGTCAAGGAAAAAATGGATCTTAAAAAAAGCCCTACCAAATTACTGGGTGGGGGATGGTGCATTGGCTGTCAGGTTTTGAAAAAGGCAAACTCATCTTATTACCAACTTTGAAAACAAAAGAGAAATAGCACAACAAGGCTAGGGCACATCTTCCAACACAGACTTCAAGAGCCCATGGCTTGTTCTATATGCAATATGCTTTATTGGAGTTTGCATGTGCTAAGAAATTCTAAAGCAATCCCTTTACACATAAAAGCAGCACCTTCAAAGAAAGCTGGACCTGGCTCTGAAGTTTGTTTCTTCCACTTACAAGGTGTTTCACACTAACAAATTCTTAATAAGGTTCACTCCTCTCTGTTCCTTAGCGTAAATTTTAAGCACCAGTTTTGTGTAATTTTGAATATAAAATTAAATAATGCATATACAGCACTTTCCACAGTGTCTAGCACAACAGCTTAGTATGTACTTCATTTACTTGTATGAATATTAAACAAACTCCCCAAAACTAGTATTTATTTGTTTGTTTATTTGTTTTGTGGGACTAAGGATGGAGCCTATGCTCTCCCACATGCTAGGCCAGTGCTCCCTACTGAGCTATACTCTCAGTCCCATTTTTGATTTATGAAAAGGAAAGTCATTTTTCTTTGGAGATGTGACCCCTGGGAGGCTACCCATGCTCTAGTAGATGGCCATAAACCCAAGTATATAAAAGCAACACTAAGTGGACTCAGTGGGTTTTGAAAAGGAGCACATGAAATTGGGAGGAAATCATGGCAGGATGGGGGATGAAGAGGAACTAGAATTGTAGGGGAGAGAATGATGGATGAAAATGATCAAAACACATTTCAAACAATAATAGATGATAGATTGATAGATAGATAGATAGATAGATAGATAGATAGATAGATGAGATAGACAGACAGACAGGTAGGTGTGCCATCTAAGAAACTAAGAAATACTTCAAGATTCTACAAGATGAGAATTTATGAATAAAGACTAAAGGCAAGATGGCAGCCACCTAAGAGCTTTCTCTACCAAGCAGCCCTTGCTTTGATGCCTGAGTCACTCAAAGGCCTTTTGAGGAAATATTGAAGATGTTCCTTCACAAACTCTACTTGAGATGTTGGGTTCAAAGGTGGAACTGCCTGCCTGAGAGCTCTGAACTGCCTCCACTGTCTTTGTCTTACTAGGAGTTTCTCAGAGGTTTGAAAGAGCTAAAGCAGATTCTGGGCAGGCAAAAAAAGACAGGAGGTGAGCATCCTCAGTGGACAGAACTGCAGGAGTTTCAACTATGGCATTAAATACCTTTGAGTGCACACAGGATCTGGATACTTTCTAAATGTTCTTTTAGATGTATGTCTCATCATAATAAACAGAACTGGTCATAAGTGTACTTCTGGAAAGCAGATACATGTGGGAGTGAAAACAGTCACAGGTAGAGGTTCGACATCTTGGTATAGGCTCATTCGCCATAACCATGGCTCAGCTTTGTTCATGGATTGGAAGGCCATGAAGAAACACAAGTTCTACCAGGGAAGTTTGTTTTAACCAAAAAAAAAAAACAAAAACAAAAAACAAAAAACAGTCACAAATAGTTGAGGATATAGCAAACTCATACTTACCTAGGAAAGTTAAAAATCCTGGGTCAGCAAGACGGCTCAGTGGGTAAAGGCACATGACACCAAGCTTGGTGACCTGAGTTCAATCCCTGGAACTCAAATGTTGGAAGGATAAAATTGATTCCCACAAGTGGTCTTCTGACTCCCCCATATACATGCATATATACAACCTGCCACACACACATGCATATGTACACACACACATATACACAATAAACTTGATTTTTCTTTAAGCTAAAGAAAACTTTTATGTGCTGTGGAATAATGCTCCTGTACACTGTAAAGATTTGCTGCATCTATCTATTGGTTTAATAAAATGCTGATTGGCCAGTAGCCAGACAGAAAGTGTAGGCAGGGTGACCAGACTAGGAGAAGGCTGGGAAGAGGAAAGGCAGAGGCAGAGTTGCCAGCCAGAGGCAGAGGAAATAAGATGAGAATGCTGGACTGAGGAAAGATATCAAGCCCTGTGGCTAAACATATACAAGAATCATGGTTTAATTTAAGCATGAGAATTAGTTAACTATAAGCCTGAAAACAGACCAAACAGTTTATAACTAATATAAGCCTTTGTGTGTTTATTTGGGACTGAATGGCTGAGGGACACAGCAAGACAGAATCTTCAGCCCACTACTGAATCCCAATATGGGGCTTTGATCTACATAGACCTGATAAGCCTTAGAAAAGAAAGGATTTTTTTTTTTTTTTTTTTTTTTAGTTTTCAAGACAAGCTTTCTCCATGTAGCTTTGCGCCTTTCCTGGATCTCGCTTGGTAGACCAGACTGGCCTCAAACTCACAAAGATCTGCCTGGCTCTGCTCCCGAGTGCTGGGATTAAAAGCATGTGCCACCACAGCCTGGCAATTAAAAAGGATTTTTAATGCACAGAAATGAAGCACACTGGGCTTCCCAGTCATGCAGTCATATGCCAGCAGCAACGCAGAGACGCATCTCCCAACAGCTGCCTTTGAGATAGAGCTGGCAGTGAGCCACCATGAGCTAAGCAGAATGAAGAGCTCCTGCAGTCTCTTCCACAGGCCATGGTACAGAGAGGATTCTCCCAGTCACTGCCTGAGGGCTTGAGAGCACAGTCACAGGCTTAAAAACATAGGCATGCTACTTAATACTGCTTCCCAGAATTGGGAGAGTAAGCATTACTCATTGGTACTTATGCCATCTTGAAAAGCTAAGAGGGTGGAGCCAGCAGCCAGGACGGATGCTTCAGTCCTAGCCATGCTGCAGTTTAAAGCAATGGTCAGAATGTGATTACAGATACACAATAAAACAGATTCTGATGGAAAAAAAAACTCTAAATAGGTTACAGTGTGTTTAAAAATATACATAGGTTTGAGAGAGAGAGGAGAAAAAGGGTAAAGTCCTTAAAAAGAAATAGAGTAATAAAAGAAATCATGTAAAGATGGAATATATACAGAGACTGAATATTGTATATAATTGTATTGTCTTTGGGATTTTTTAACTGCAGAGAAACATTTGATTGTAGGGGCTGCTAAGTTAAACTAACATATATATTTTAAAGCTATCTTGACTTCAAAATTTGGGTCTAAGAATAAGCTGCTTTGGAGAAGAGGTTCTGCTTTTTTTTCCACAGAAGATAAGAACCTGTAGATGGCTTCCAGGATAATATAGTTTGATTGAGAAAGTACCCCTGAAAAGTCTCCAATGGGAACAGATGGCCCAGATGATCCAATGTTTCAGAGCACCTCTGTTGCTATTTCCTCTGAGTTCTGCATCCAAAAAGGCTTCAAGGCTGCTGGCTGAGATGATCCAGCCTCACAGACTACTCCATTCAGGAGTTGACCATAATCTTAATTTTTTGGGGGGTCCCCATAAGACTTCCAGCACTCCCAATCATCAGGAAGTAGCCTAGAAAACTATACCCACATTCCCAAAAAGTGGATTATGGATGTTTGTCTTTGCTTAGACTGTTGATTACAAATTGTTATGGATAATCGTTAGGAAGAAAGCTAAATTTAAAAAAAAAAAAAAAGGAGATTAGATTCAGGTTTTTTTGTTTGTTTGTTTGTTTGCTTTGAAAAGAGGAAAAAGGGGGGAATGCTGTAGGATAATGCTTGTGTAAACTGTAAAGATTTGCTGCGTCTATTGGTTTAATAAAATGCTGATTGGCCAGTAGCCAGACAGGAAGTGTAGGCAGGGTGACCAGACTAGGAGAAGCTAAGAAGAGGAAAGACAGAGAAGGAGTCACTAGCCAGACAGAGGAAGTGAGATGAGAATATTGGACTGAGAAAAGATACCAAGCCACGTGGCAAAATACAGACAAGAAATATCAGTTAATTTAAGTATAAAAGCTAGTTAGTTATAAGCCAGAGCAATAGACCAAAGAGTTTATAATTAATATAAGCCTCTGTGTGTTTATTAGGGACTGAAGGACTGTAGGACTAGGCAGGACAGAAACTTCCACCTAAACCTATGGCAGCATCCATCTATATTTTCTGGAACTTTGTCCATGACCTTAATAAATCTTATTGGTGTAAACATAGACTATTAAGTATCACTTATCAAATATCTATATCGAACAGCATATATCACTTTACTTTGAGAAATTGACAAGTGAATTGTAATTATTCAAAGTATGGCTTTACACCTTATATATCTTTTCTTGAAAGGGACATAATATTAAATTAAGCTAATCTTCAATAACAGATGACTGATGTCTAAACAAACAGACTCTCTCTCTAGAAAAAGGGTGTGATCTAGCATGGCCTGATTTTCAATGTATGATATGGATTCTTAAGAGACAAGAGGGAAGTACTGCAGTATGAGAAAAGAATATGCCCATATTATGGCAGAGAGCAGCCAGGGCCATTTGG
The DNA here is from genome assembly GCF_903995425.1 of Onychomys torridus. Lineage (NCBI taxonomy): Eukaryota > Metazoa > Chordata > Mammalia > Rodentia > Cricetidae > Onychomys > Onychomys torridus. The sequence continues at coordinate 16,926,135 of NC_050451.1, forward strand.
CTTCTATCAGAAATACAAAATTCAATCCCAGCACTTGGGAGGCAGAAGCAGGTGATCTCTGAGTTCAAGGCCAGCCTGGTCTACAAAGTGAGTCCCAGGACAGCCAGGCCAGGGCTATCACACAGAGAAACCTCATCTTGGAATCAACACACACACACAAACACACACACACACACACACACACACACACACACACAAACACACACACACACACTTCCAGATACTTTAAACACTACATTAAAGAGGGGAAGTATTCAGTTTTGTCTAAAACATACAACTGAGATGCTATAAAAAATTCTCAGTAGTTATAGTTTTATTAAAAGTGCGTGTGGTCAAACTGCCTTCTCAATACTGTGTTTACATCTGTAGATTAGTGTTGCTTTGAGCCTTCCTCAGGGAACTTCATGTTGAATAGACACTCATCACTTGTCTGGTTGAAGAAGGAAGGGCATAGTGCTTACCCCTTAAAGAGCCATCTAGATGATCCCTCCAAGGCTCAGGGAACATTGTACAAGAGTTGTGCTATATATAGAAAGATGTCCTCTGGACATGACAGGACACTCACAAACTCATGGCAGCTCTGTAGATCTGTCAGCACTTCATGGTGCAAGGGAGGGAAAGGGTTTTGTGAAGCCCCACTTATCCTCAAGGATTGTTGACAGTTAGTGGCTTCTGGAAGTGGGTAATTTTCTTCAGTGGTGTATTCACTGATCAGTTTGCCTATGTTCCAATATATATCCTCTCACTCCTGCTCAAGCAAGAAACATGATTAAACACAGTGGCTCAAATGTAGAATCAAAAGTCTGAGGAGGATTTGTTGGGAAGGAGGAAGGTGTGTGTGTGGGGGGGGGAAGCGGGATGGGAGGGGGGATGAAAATAACTATAATTCATTATATACATGTATGAAACTTCCAGAAACTAAACAACAGTTTTTAAAGTTTCTAGCGGCTGAAACAAAACGTGAACAAGAAATCAGTTTGAAGACTTACTGCCGATCATCTGAACAGGCAATCCTTTACAGCTTGAAAGGCCTGTTTAGAGAAGACCTCATGGTGACATGAGTCATCAAATGCCAAGGAATAAACACACAGCCTACTAAATTGTGCAGTGATAGCTGCTGTAATACAAAGTGTGCGGTTGGTCAAACATAACACTTGCTAATTTCTTGTTTACATGCCAAAATTGGGCATCATTGTGCTAGAGAAAGGTCTGTAGTTACTGCAGTACATCCCAAACCTGTGAAAGAACATCACAGACCCAGCAGGCTAGGGACAGCTTCATCATATTGAAAAGCAATTTCATCCTCAGAATTTGTTGCCAGGGCATGAAGTGGAAAGTCCCACCACTGTGCTGTTTTAAGTTTAGGAAACTCATAATATTATGCCAGGCAATGGATTTGTTCTGATAATTCAGAAAAGGTGCTTTCTCTCAAAGGAGATTACGTGTCACCCTGGGCAGAAGTAGCAGTTAAGATATTTAAAAGTTGATTCAGACATGAGCCTTGAACACCTCAAAGATATCAATGACCAGGAACAAGCTTCCCTGAACCAGTTCAGACTCCTTCTATGAACCCTGCTCTCTTTTTGCCTGTGTGAGAGGATGTGAAATGTCTGTAAGAACCTCAGAGCTCAGATTGTGGAGATGTATCTGGGGTAGGAGGGCAGGAGTCCAGCAGACTGGACTATCATTTTCTGTAGTTCCTTTCAGCCACAGCCTCTGCCAGGTCCTCATGCCTGGAGGTTAAATAATAAAGTCACTAGACCTGAAGGGATTTCTTCCCAAGGAAGATATTTCTATTCCTGCAGTATCTTAATGGAAAGGAAAGTGAATTCACTCCACATATCAGAAATTTATAGACAGGTTTGGCCTCAGAACTGACTTGCCTCACAGTGGGGATACAGGAAAAGAGACCCCCCAGCACCACATATAGGTCTGCCTTGTTAGCAAATGAAATCAAACCCACAAATGGCCACATAAGAAATATACATTAATGTTCCAGTGGAAATTGTCTACTCCTTCATGAACTGGCAAGAGAGTTTGTCCAGTTTCACACATCAACACCAGGTTGTACCACCCTGAGACAGACAAGATCAATGCTCTGCTGCACCCCTCATATCTTTACTGTACAATGTTTGCACTTTCACCATCAAATTTAGGGTTCTTCCAGTAGGAAGACCTGTGTGCAGCACTGGAGGAGGAGGGCCAGCTCAGACAAAGCACTTGGAAATCAGTGTTCTCCTGGGCCAGTCCTTTTCCCTTGCTGTGGTTTTTGATGACTCTAAGAGTCCCCGAATGCCCTGCATACTACCAAAGGATAAAGTTGAGGCCACCAGAATGTTTGGGGTTTTTTTGTTTGTTTGTTTGTTTGTAGGTGGAGTTTTCCTGCCTGGCCCACAGTCAGGACAAATCTCTCTCACCTGCCAGGCCCATAGACACTCAGACCCAACCAAGTAAACACATAGAAACTTATATTGCTTATAAACTGTCTGACCATGGCAGGCTTCTTGTTATCTACTTCTATTTTAAATTAACCCATTTCTATTAATCTATACTTTGCCACGTGGCTTGTGGCTTACCGGTGTCTTTACATGTTGCTTGTTATGGCGGCGGCTGGCAGTCTCTCCTCAGCCTTCTGCTTTCCATAATTTTCTTCTCTCTTGTCCCACCTATACTTCCTGTCTGGCCACTGGCCAAACAGCATTTTGTTTAGACAAATCGATATCCACAGCATTTTTTTCCCTGAGATTTCTTAGCTTCTTCTTCCATCTGTCCCAGCTCCATCTTGTCTGTTTGAATTTCTCTTGGATCTCAGTATAAAGCATCAGTTAGATAGAACACCTCCTCTCAGGGTCTGACTTGGGAATCTGAGCTAAGATACTGCTTCAGTCTAAGCTCAGGAGACAAATTCACCACAAGGTAAGTAGTTAACGTTCATCATTCTTTAGAAGACACTGTAAGGTGATCAGTGGGTAATCCTGTCTTGTCCCTTGGAAATTTATTTTACAAAAATAGGTAAGTGCTTAGAAAATGGCTTCATAAATAAGAGAACTCACTGTGCAAGCATTAGGACCTGAACTTGAATCCCCAGCAACCATGTTAAATGCCACATATGGCTGCCTAGATCCACAACAATGAGGGACAGAGATAAGGAGATCTCCAGAGCTTGGTGGCCAGGCAGCAAGCAAAATAGTAAGCTTCTGGTTCAGTGATAGACCTTGTCTCAAGGCAATGATAAGTGATGGAGGAAGACACTTGGAGACCAGCTCTGGAAGCCTCATGTTTGTGCATGAGTACATATATTGGCACATGTATGTACATGGAGCACACATATATGTACTACACATATTACAACACACACATACACATACACATGCTTCTAAGTGCATGAAGAACAGACTGTTAAGGGATGTTTGTATTTTAAAGTATAGGGAGCACTGTTCATTTTGCTTTCATTCCTTAGCCCTATTTCTCTTCCTTAAATTGGTGATAATATAAAAAAAAATTCCACTTAAGAATGAAACTAAGATAAATACGTCTCCTTTAGTTTCTAAGGAATAGAACTGAGAAACTGAAGAAGATAAATGTAGGTTTTAATAATAACTTCAAGCAAGCACACTTAATTAGCTAGGTTGGAAGAGGAAAGAAAGGCTGTACATAATTCAAACTATTACTTAACTAAGCATCATACACTATTGCTTTATTTAAACAGGTTCATTCCACATTTCTCTTTGCTTTAGGCAAATAGCTAGGTCAGATTTCCTTTCCTAAGTATGCATTCACTGATGCCACAATGGCCGGAGGATAGGGAGCACTCAGATTGAGGACCTGAGGAGCAATTTGCCATGCTGAGGGTGTAAGATAGAGGTGCTCTACATGGGTGCTAAAGAATTGAATGCAAGTAATTTTAGCACTGAAGATGACAATATTTCTCATTAGACCTGGTGTGGTTGGAAATATTTCACAACTGCAGGAAGAAAGAAATGATAACTGATAAATCAGCCCTCTTCCTCCAGAATTATGAAGAAATACACTTTTCTAGTGAGCATACAATAAGGGTTTTTTGTTTTGTTTTGTTTTTTTTTTTTTTTTTTGGGTTTTTTTTTTTTTTTTTTTTTTGGTTTTTTGAGACAGGGTTTCTCTGTGTAGTTTTGGTACTGTCCTGGAACTCACTCTGTAGACCAGGCTGGCCTCAAACTCACAAAGATCCACCTAGCTATGCCTCCCAAGTGCTGGGATTAAAGGCATTCGCCACTACCGCCCGGCTCCCAAAAAAGTTTTTTTAAGAGAGTCCTAAACTACAAATAGAAAACCTGACCTTTGTACAACATGATGTAAAATTTTTAGCAATTTTAAGAGGTAAATGAGAAACTATTTTGCATGGCTTACTATGGTCAAGTTATTTCATTTATTTACCTGACATTTTAGCCTATGCTACAGCCTTGGAATTGAAATTAGGCTCTCTATAGTGGATTTTGCTAAGTTAAAGATTATCATTTTTAAACAGAAATTGAAAGATGTCTCAAAAATCAATTTATTTAGGATGCTTAATTAGTAATATAAAGAGTCTCTGGATGAATATAGGTTACAACACAAGAGTTGACTGAGTCATTAATTTTTATAAATTCAAGTAACAATATATTATTACTGTGTTTTGTAATTAGAAAACAGACGAAGGAAAAACTTTGAAAAGGTTTTTAAAAATTCAAGGAAAAAAAGATGCAATGAGTGATTTTAAGAGTGATTCTTAAAATAAGTTATTTTTAATTAAAAGAAACAACTATATTTTGATACTATAAGCATTACTTTGATAGAGAATTACAATAAATATTAAGAATATGTTTGTAGGTATGAAGTAGATTCTCATTTTACTAGACTTGCGTGTTTGTGGAAAGTCTGGCTCCCTGACCATGCAGACATCAGCCTTGCAGACCCAGCCATACAAACTCGCACAACATCAGCTCTACAGAACCTTTTACCTATATTCTCCTGCTCCAGGATCCCCACATCAGAGTAACACTTGTGATATTAAACTCTAATAAAAGTGTGCTCAAAACCATTTGAATCTATTCTCAGATTCCTACATTAATGAGTCCTAAAAGGGGTCTGGCCAGCACAAGTAAACCTCTAAACTTTCTGGCAAACAGTAGGCATTCTTGAAGGTGCTGAAGGACATTGCCTAACAAGAAAAAAAAAGTCTGTACTTCCAAAAACTTTATAATTCATTACGTTCTTTATGTTTTTATTTATCATATTTATGTGTGCTGCTTATATGTCCCAGGCATTGATCTATGCATACAGTACTTCCATCAATCTTCATAACAGTTATAACAAGTACTATCATAAACATCTTCATTTTATAGAGCGGGACCATAACCACACTAACTGACAATAGAGCAGAGAGAGGTATGATGGAGCCTCCTCTCACCTGTTTTATAATTTGTAGCACACTGTGCTTCTCTTAGTGGAAGAAGCCAAGTAGAAAAGCAGAGAACAGTGATCGTGCTATTTATATAAACTGCAAAGGGAAAGAAAATTTGTTTCTATCTCAAAGTTTAACCACAGAAGTGGATGGAAGATATATCTGCTGTTGTCCCAGCTGAGGCGGAGCTGCAGGACGGCATGGTGGGCAAGCAGGAGGAGAAATGAAAAGGGAGCAACTGAAGATGGAGGGAAGCCTGGGTCTGCTCTGGTTGCCTCTGACCTTGGTGAGCTGAAAGTAACGAAAAAGGCAGGACTTCACGGAGGTAGAGCCCATGCATCTGGCCCCATTTTCCACTTCGCACCAAAGAGGCAGGTTAGATCAGGGCCTGTGTGTGCCCTGAGATCCAAGTGTCTTCAGCCTCCCTGGACTGAACTCTGGGGAATGTCTCTCACAGCCCTCCATAACTGGACATGCTAAAAAGGGAATTCTACAAGTTAGCCATGTTCTTACATCACAAAGTGCTGCACATATTCTGAAGAGAACAGTGAGGTAGGTCAGTGCAGACAATGGTAACACTCAGATCAGAGAGACTCCAGGGTGAAATGGACATGCAAAGGTTGAAGAAGGGGCAATACCACTTCATACTTATAAACATGCTGTTGAAAACATCCTGTGGAAGGGAAGGAATGACTGTAGTAGCCAGAGTGGTCAAAGATATCGTGAGTACATGGTCCATGGAATCAACTAAACAGTGCTCACAGGGGCTCACAGAGACTAAGCAATGATCAGGGAGTCTATACAGGTCAAAGCTAGGTCCTATGCATATATGTATGGTAGTGTAGCTTGGTGCTCTTATGGAACTAACAATGAGAGTGAGGGTATCTCTGACTCTTTTGACTGCTCTTGGGATTCTTTTCCTCCTACTAGGTAGGTTGCCTCATCCAGCCGTTCTATGAGAATATGTGCCTAGTCTTATTGCAACTTGATATTCCTGGAAGGCCTGTTCTTTTCTGAAGCAAAATGGAGGAGGAGTGGATCTGGGGGATAGAGGAGGTGGGGGGAAAGACTAGGAGGAGTGGAGGGGGGAACTGTGGTCAGGATACAATATATGAAAGAACTAAAAAAAAGAAAGAAAGAAAACATAAAGTAACATGTATAAACAGGGGTGTAAAGAAACCAGAACTTTCATGCAATATTTTAGGCAAGTAAAATGTTGCAGCCACTTAAAATATTTAGTGTAGAACTACTACATGTTCTTCTGTGTATATACTACAAAAAATTGAGTGCAGGGTCTCAGACACCCATGTGCTGTGCTTGTAGCAGCATTACTGGCAATAGCTAGAGAGAAAGTAAGCAACCAAAGTACCTTCTGTAGATGAATAAGGAATAGAAGCATGAGGCTCTCTCTCTCTCTCTCTCTCTCTCTCTCTCTCTCTCTCTCTCTCTCTCTCTGTGTGTGTGTGTGTGTGTGTATGTATACACTCAAATATTAGTTTGCCTTTTGAAAAAGGAAAACTCAAATACATGATACAACAAGACACACATGGCAAATGTTTTATAATTTCACTACTATTAAGAACATAGAATAGGAAATCATTTAGAGATATAAAGTGGAATGGTGATGACTAGAGGTTTGGAGGAGGGAGAATAGAGATCCTTTAACAGGCACAGAATATCAGTTTGGAACAATGGCAAGATTCTGGAGACATATGGTACTGATGTTTGCAAGTGATGCAAATGCAAATAATGGTCCAAAATTATATATTTTAAATAGGCCAAAATGATACATTTTATTATATTCAAAATACTTGAGTTGTTTTCACAGAGGGCATTTGCTTCAAAAATAAATTAAATAGCAATACCATGTATTTCTTCACACAATAATACCTTCAAAATGCAGAAGGTAGCTGGAGAGATGGCTCAGCAGTTAAAAGCATACACTGGTCATCCAGAGGACCAGTGTTTGGTTCTCAGCACCCAGGTCAAAAGGCTCATGGACTCCTGTCACTCCAGTTCCAAGATATCAGACACCTTCTTCTGGCCTCCGGGAGCACTGCACTTACATGCACAAACATACACAAACACATATGCATGTAGTATTTTAAGAGATTTTTTTAAAGGCATGGAATTGGGTAGGTGAAGAGGTTTGGGGTATCTGGAATGAGATGGGGGATTCTAAACCATGATTAGAATATACTGTATGAAAATTTCATTTAAAAGAAAGAAAAAATACATTTATTTTTAAAGGATCAAAGTGTCAAGGAAACATGTTAATTTTCTTATAAATTATCATTCAGGTAATAACACAATTATGCTCACATAATAAATATGCCTATGTACCTCATAAAAGATTAAAAATCATGCTTACAATGCTCACTGAAAATAAAGATTCAAAAATGTTAGGCCAATGATGATTGTAAAATCTACTCATAATAAAATGCGTTCTATTTCACCAAATTCCATCAAAATGACTGGAAACCACTCCTTGAATTAAATATTTATAATTAACTTCCCAAAATAATCTGCATGAATTAAGGGAGAATGTATGGCATCAATGAGAAAAGATGATATAATGGTTTAAATGTCAATTTTTCAAAATTGAGACTTACCCAGGAAAAAAGCCTGAATGACCAACTGTCCAAATCAGGCTGGTCTGTGGTGCATCTATGAGAAGCTGTTTTGAAGGTTGATTGACCCAACCTACTGTGAACAGCACCATTCCCTAGGCTAGGCCTTGAAATGTATAAGAATGAAGAAAGATTCCTGAGGAAGCAATCAGGTGGCATGGGTGAATTCTTTCTCTGATCATGATTGTGGAGATGACACCTTAATCCCCTGCCTCAGTGACTTTCCTGCAATGACAGGCTACAATCTAAAACTGTACATCAAATACACCGTTTCATCCCTAGTTGCTTTGGGCCATGGCGTTCATCACAGCAACAACAGTAAAACAAGAACAGCTTAATAAGTGATACTGACTTTAAAATGGGAGCCAAGTAGGACTTCAAAGTCTGTGGGTTGAAGTAAAGTTAATAAAGTGCAACTTCAATGAACCAAGGAGACAGCAAATAAAGGAGAGTTTTTCCAGACATAGCAGATTTAAAAAAGAAGGAAGAAAAGCTCTTCAAGAGCTGTTCTTTGCAGTTGGCAGGGCCACTACAGCATCTTGTGGATGTTGTAATGTAAAATAAAAATGCTATATAATGCAGATGGGATGTTTCTATTTCTCATGACCATACTCATCAATTTATTGTGCTGCATCATCGAATGATAAAATGTGGTTCAGATTGGTCCACTCTGGCAGAAATAGAAGGGACTCTGGAAACAAAAACAGCTCAGGCTCTCAGGCAGCTGGTACTTGAACTTGGGATCCCACTCTCTCCTCCTCTTCACTGCCCTTGCTATGGGCACCAGTCTGTATCCTGTTCTTAACCACTCAAGGCTTGCTGCATCTTCTGACCTTTGAACTGGCTTCTTACTCCCACCTCAAATATCCACAAGGTTTCCTTCTTTGTCCCCTGGAATCTGAGTTTCAAACCTTGCTGAAACTTACTCTGATCACTTGATAACAGACATCCCCAGGCCTTCATTCTTATTCTTCTTCTTAAACTTTAATGCTCTTAGTTGTTGCCACCCTCAAATCCTCTGTCTTTGGTCCCTTCCAAGAAGGAAGTCCCTGAGAAGGGATTTCTGTTGTTGCTGTGTCTACAGTACCTAAAACAATTCCTGAGTGCCATTAGCCATTAACTAAATAAGGAGATGGATGGAAGCACATGAGACACTCAATGCGTGTTTACTTCCTGCTGCTGTTGTCCCTTTGTTCTGTTTTCTGGCTAACTGGGTTATGAAGGCATTGCTGTAATCTGATGGATGTTTACTGGGGACTGTCCCAATACACAGCAAGCTAAGAAATGATGACGAAGGTGAATAGTGGAGTCTGTAATCCCAGGAACCATGCAACATGGTGCCGAGTTTACTTTGGATCACTGAGCCAGGGAGCATCAGAAACTGTCTTCAGCTGCATCTTGTGGTCATGTAAGCATGACTGAAGGGAATGAAAATTTCCAGACTTAAGATTCAAAGACTTTGTTAATTCAGGCATCAGAGTGAGACAGGATCTTGTCAGGTTCCTGGAAACACATTATTCTTCAGATGCCTGGACAAAAATATAGAAATATTTCCTTCCAGTCAAATGGTTTTGCTGTCACTTGTATTGACATGTGCCTCTCAGCAGCACAGCTCTGAGAGGGTTGGCCCTGGAAACATAATACAGTGCATAAGTAGAAAACATTCCTGACCGCTGAAAAAAAGGTAGAACTCATCTTCATACACTCAGTTTTTATTCCACATTATTGAAGCAAAGATCACTGTGGTCAGTTAGACCCACTGGCATCCAAATCAACAGGCATGCCCTCCCATAGTAACAATGCCTCAACTCCTCCCCATAAAAGCAGAGGAGAATACTAGCATTGTTTCCTATCAAAGACACAGGGTACCAGAGTTCTACTTACATAGTGACCACATTTTAAGTCTCTCCAAACCCCGTCTCTTGAAAAGATTAAAACAGGATTTTCCAGTGAGTTTCTGTTATTGATTTTCCTCCTCAAAGCTTAATAAGAAAAAGAAATGATTATTTGTCTGATTAAAAGATGTTACCATCTCAAATCAAATTTCTAATGAAATAGTGTTACAGTCAAGCAGATGCCTTATAATATTGAGATAATACAAGAAAATGGACTTCAAGGTTGCCAGTGGGTAACGATATTGATAATCATAGGCAAGTACACTGTCTCCATGGAAATTGATCTAGTACCAACATCTTCATTTAACTAGAAAGGTCTAATTGAAAAATTTTATTTATTAAAGAGACAATAGAAATAAAATTGTGTAAGTATTGTCACTTGACTTCAGCAGCTACGGCACTTTGCCTTAGGACAGGAGCGCCTCGTGAACACAGAAAGCGCAGCCTAGGAAGCACGGCACAAGGAGTTTTTCAGTAGTCAAAGTCTGGCAAATACAGTGCATCATTAGAAAATGGGTCTGGCTTCTATAAAAACAAACATACATGCAATGCAGAAGTAGACACAGTTTATCAAGTCCATATAATTCAAGCAGGATTTTTCAAATCCCTTCACAAAATGTTTACAAGAAAAACTGCCATATAACTTGTTGGCAAAAATGTCAAGTTTCTGTTGTAGGAAAGGTATGTAAAAGTTAGACAGATAGATTAACATCCTTCCTCTGACATTTTACCAGTGTCTTAGTCCTGTTCTATTGCTGTGAAGAGATACATTGACCAAAGCAGTTCTTGTAAAAAGAAAGCATTTAATTTAGGGCTGGCTTAGTGTCAGAGGTTTAGTCCACTATCATCATGGCAAGGAGCATGGAAGTAATCATGGCAGGCATGGTGCTGAAGTAGTTGATAGCTACATCCTGATCCACAGGCAAAGAAACAGTGATAGTAAAGGAGAGACAGAGAGACAGAGAGAGACAGAGAGACAGAGAGACTGGGCCTAGCATGTGCTTCTGAAACCTCAAAGCCCTCCCCCAGTGACACACTTCTTCCAACAAGGCCACACCTCCTAATCCTTTCAAATATTGCCTCTCCCTGATGTCTAAGTATTCAAATCTGTGAGTCTAGGGGGTCATTCTTATTCAATATTCAAATACAAGCAATATTTGGCCTGCCAATTAAGTAAGTTTCCCAGCAGTAATTTGGGAATGATTGGAGTTTTCCTCAGTTACTTAAGAGGAAGATAAAAATAATGTAAATCAACTTGTGCAAACTAAATGGAAGTTATTGTTCATATTCTGAAAGGGAAGCATGTGGCGTGTTATAAATACTCTGACAGCCTGGGAGAAAAGAAGAGCACACACCTGACAAACTATTGCATTTTTGTGATGTTATGTCTGATCTTTCCTCTCTCTCTCTGCCGTCAGTCCTTCGGAGTCCACTGTCTCCTCTGATCATGAGACTGTCTCCTCATTGCCACCTACTGAATTCCCATATATCAAATTAGTTCATTTCCAGAACAGCCTACCTAGCAATACATTGCCTTGATACTATAGTTTCTTTGTCAAAGGTTCATAGTAATTCCCAAATTATATACTAAATGAGACTAAAACTTCTGAATGTTACATCTCTGTAACTTCATACTGATCACTCTTTCTCACTGTTCTCCCCAGTGGATCCACACATGCCTTCTACTCCAGGTGATCTAATATACTGGAGCTCCAACCATCCTGGGTGGAGAGAGTTTAAAAAATATGAAGCAGGAATGCAACAACTGGGGTAAGTTATTCTGGGACCCATGTTAAAGGGGGAGAGATCTGCATTTGGCAGCTCCTTTCAGTTCACTTCCCCTCCACTGTGCCCTAGAATCTAATTCATTTTTCTTTAAGGTCTGTATTCCTTCTAGCCACAGGAAACTGTGTAGTACCCCATAGAGATCTGGGAAAGTCTGCGGACTATGCTGCTAGGGTGTTTAGTAAATGTCTATGGTGCTGTTGGAAACAGAAAGGACACAGATCAAGTGAGGCCTCTGACACACAATGAAAAGAGCAACGTGTTCTTGTTTCATTTCTGTTACTGTGATCAAATGTCCTGATAACAAGCAATTTATGGGAGAACGGAGTTTGATTCAGCTTACAATTCCAAGTTACAATCCATCATGGTGAAGTCAAGGCAAGACTTTCCAACTGCTATTCATACCAAATCCACAGTAAAGAGCAGGGAGGAATGAACACACACATGCTCTCTTGCTATCTTGTGCTCAACTCACTTTCTCTGCTCTTCTGCCTTCTTCTGTTCTTCTGCTCTGTCTTGGCCCCTCTGCCTAGGGAATGGCACCACTCACAGAGGGCTAGGTCTTCCTAACCTAATTAATTTAATTAAGATAATCTTCCATGGGCATGCCCACAAGCCAACCCAACACAGATAATCCCTCAGTTAGACTACTTTTGGCAGGTGACTCTAGGGCATATCAAGCTGACAAGTAAAACTAACCATCACAAAATTCAGTCTAGGTAGAAGAATAGACAATTCCCACAGAAAGGTTTTATACATCAGAAAATGTGAACTCATACCGGGGGTGTTCAAGTTATGAATGAGAAGTAAGGGGACAAATTTGCAGATCGTAGCTTAAATGACAACAGCAGACTTCTGCCTCCTGTGTCTTATGGTGCAGCTTTTCATTATTCTTGTAATGAAATGCACTTTGTTACCTAACTGTTGCATGGAATCCATTGTGAAGAAAACCAGACACTTGTTCTTCAGAACTTTAGATGATGCATTAGACTTAAGTCTCAAAACTCAAACTGTGACTAATCTGCCTTATATCATATGTGTTCTCTGGGAAACCAGAAAAAAGTTCCAGCTGCTGAGGGCTGAATACTCTGCTAATGACACTCACTCTGAGCCTTCTAGCCTTTACATGCTTATCCTGTCTTACCTTCTGCCTATAGTCCGTCCTGTTGAAACCCACCCAGGCCTCCTTGGCTCAACAGAGTTATGTGGCCTTCTTGACACTGCCCTTCATCCTCTATTTTTTCTCCAGGCAGAACATGACCCCCTCCAAACCCATAGATTGTAACACAGAGTCACAGGTATTTGTTCTCATGTTACAGACTCTCCTATGCTGGAAAAAATAAAGCAGGAGTGTGTTGGGCTTTGTTTCATTTTCATAATGTTATTATTTGTCTAGAGCTCCATGTACAAGGCCTTTCAGGGAGAAAGCACTCAGCAAACATTGGCTCCAAAACTGCATGGAGCACAATGTGTATCAGCTTCCCACATCCCTTCTCAGAATCACGACTGATAACGCTAATGGCCCTGAAGAGTAAAAGGCGGCACATGAGTTAACTGAGGAAATAGATAAATAAAAAGACAGTATTTCTAGGCACAGAAAGCACACAACACAGCAAGACGGAAAAGTCAATGTCAGCATGGTGTGGTGGGAAGCAAACACATAGCACACCTAGAGTGCAGCAATACTCGGTAGAGAGCCAGGCCAACCTGGGAGAGGTGGGGACTCCTCCTGGAAACACTGCAGCTATGATCCATGTGGTGTCCCTTTCCCAAAGCAGGAAGTCACTTGCAAATACACCCATTCCAGGCAGGGATGCTGCATTCTTGCTTCTCTTTATTCTCTTCCAAACACAAAAGCACTGGTGATAGTTCCAAGCCTCTAGTCAAAACCTGGCCTGTTCTGCAGAGTAGTTGGACTACCCCTGGTTCCATCATAGGCTTCACACTGCCCTGCCCTGATATGCAAAGAGCCTTCCCCTTCTGAATATTCCTGTCAGTTGTCTAGAACCTGGAACACAAACCCACGGAAAAGAGAGGTTGAGCCCATCCACTCCATGGGCCCGCTGGTTACACTGCTTCCTGTGTTTCTTCCAGCCTTAACTTTTGCCTTCACTCCTTTGCTGGCTGTTACACCTATATGCACATCCCTCTGAAGCATCTTTTTATACAATAATACTTGGAAGTAATCATGTCCAGAAATCCATTTGTCAGTACTCAGTGTGCAGAGCCTGAGATGATCCCAAATTGTTGTAAGAACTGGTACAATAAGCCAGGGTCCTGGGAGGCTGACATATTGAGAACTGCTGTTAGCAAAAGGCTATGGGAACAGGTGACAACTAGTGTTCAAAAGGTCAGCCTATCAAAACCAAGGGTTCTGGTAGAGGATTAAGCCATCACACAGGGTGTGTTGGAGTTATTGCCTTTTGAATGAATTGGCTACTTCTTGTTGTAAACTTCTTGTGCAATAACAATTATGATATTTCCCAGTTATCATGCTTCTTCATGTAAAAAATATATATATATATATATATATATATATATATATATATTCTCATGATTATATCTCAATCTTATGAGCACATATATCTGTGGGTGGTCAGGAAGATAACTTTTCATTTAGCAGTATAATTTTGACATATAGAAAGTATTATAGGATGTGCTTCATAGCCAGACCCACTGTCCCACAAGACTGTAGACACTTAAAACCTGCTTTGTTCCTTTTGCTCAGACTAACACAGAAAAGAACAATTTCTCCTCAGTCTAACACAAACTGCACACATTTAGCTCATTCTTACTTCAGAGCAAGTTCAAACCAGACTAAAGACCTTTGTAAATAGATCGTAAGTTTAAAACTCGCAGGTGTCTACCAAGGTTATTAACACAAAATACCCTAAGAAAAGCTTGCCAATTCTTTGCTTTCCAAGTCTGCTGATAAAAAGCTATCTCAGGGTTTGTGGTACTGGGCACTGTGCCCCCTCCCTCTTGTCCTGAGACCTTAGAACCTTGCATTACAATGGTAAAGGCTCTGCTCCTTATCATCTGTTCTAGGAAAGTGCTATGACCTTGAGGGTTTTGAAACTTTTCTCAGAATTGAAAAGAGGCCCCTGTTAGAAATGTAAAGATAGTCAGGCAATGAAAGAGCTAAGAAAGAGAGCTGAAAAGCAGCTGCAGATGTAGAGAAGCAGTAGATGAAAGAGAGAACAGCAGAGAGGTCAGAAGCTTACTTAGAATGATAAAGAGATGGACTGAAAGAGCACATTTGCGTAGATTTACTCTTACCCTCAGATGAGTAGAGTTCCTAGCTGGTTGTAGATCATTCCTTGGTCTCTGGGAGAAAGCTTTTGGAGCAGGACCCAAAAAGCCTTCATTACTGATACCCATGGATATCACTGGAATTCAATCAATGGCTATTTCTCTGACTGCTTCATCATGTCCACAAAATCTTAAACTCTTGGAGTTTCTCACTGCAAGCACAGGCCTTTCAATTCATTGTGCTTTGTATCATTACACTCCATGTCTCAACTCCAATAATGCACACAACACCACCATGGTCTTCATTTTTACAATTAGACACATGATTAACTTTCCTATAGTCAAACAGCTGGCTGAACTCAAATCCAAGTTCACTAACAAGAAACAGCTTGATTCTTTACTCTATGTTATACTGATATCAAAAGAAAAAATTACAACACACTTAGCTTACCAGTCTAGTTGATTTCTATTTTCAATTCTAGAACCAGGCAACCCCTCAAAATATAAGAAAGAATTCCCAGGGTTCAGCAAAGGAATTTGGCTTCAGGAAGGAGATGGGAGAAAGTGGAACTAACAGAAGAACTGAAGTACCAGGTCATCTCAAAGCCACTGAGCTTAGCAGATTCAACAGAGAGAATCTTCCCATAGCAGGAACAGGCTGCCTGCAACTGCCTGGGTTTTAGGAAAACTGACCTGATCCAAAGTTCAGCTGGATTCCCAATCACTTAGCACAAGTAACGCCATTTGGGTTTGGTCTAGTCTGCTGGTGCCTGGTGCAGGCGCTCAGGCTCCACAGCAAACTCTAACCCTCAGCGTGTTCCACCTGCTCAACAGTTTCTACAACCAAGTATTTTGTTTACTTTGGTGTTTGAAGAAAGGATCGACATGCTAGAAAGACTTCCTCACTGTGTAGCCTGTAGAAGACACAGAAACTTCTAAACTGCCATCCTAAGCACACTGCGGCCATATTCACCCCTCATCTATCTGCAGTGCAGTGGTTTAAAGGGACATTGATTTTACTTCATGTTGTAAATTATTTCACTCAGCAAACTTTAATATGAAAAACTATGTTAAATCACATTTTGTAACTGATTTTCATAAATCTCTCCATTGACTCCTTCCTTGAGTTTTAAAACCAGCTTCCTGGACTTTCATTCTAATATCGTTTTAGATTGTGGAAGTCTACTTTCAAAATTACATAGAATTATTTTCTTAGAAAATTATATAACTTTCTTCCTGGTAAGGCAATTTACTTATACTCAAGGTATAAATGGCCCTTTATACATCTGACTTGCCAGCCGATCTTGCATCATTTTAAAAAATCCATTATCTTTTGAAGTGAATAAACTTTGTTTAATAGGCTTAGCATTTTCAAACAATTAATTTTATACCTGGGCATGAGCATCATGCATGTTTGACAAAATGAACAGATCTCTTTGCTACACAGACTAAGATTTCAAACATATCCTTAGAAACAGTTTTAACAAAATTATTGTTTCCTCAGGATTTAGATTATTAAACATTAAATTGATTCAATAATACTTCAATAATCTTTAATAATGCCCCAATCTATTCAATAATTTTAGCCTCATAATTAAAATGTAAAATTATTAATGAAATTTATGTAGAACATTTAAGCAGTGGAGACTCTTTAGGTCTCAGACTCCCTACAACATCATTACCTAAAGCTTGGATAAATCATCTTGGGCAAAATCATAATTTTTTTCACCCTACCTTTGGGATTCAGCCTCCATACATATCCTGAAGAGGAATATTAAGACTAATTTGTATAATTTCATGTATTTTTCAAGGTTTAGAGTAGGACTCACTTCCAATCAAATCTCAGAAGTATAGCAAAAGGATTCATATTCTGATCATTCTAGTGGATAAATAAAGTAGATAAATATCTACTTCAGGACAAATGTGGCTCCTAATTTTTTACTATGTCACTAGAACCAAGTGAAATAAGAGAATAAATATTAACACATGATATCTTTTTCTTCTTTTTCTTTTGTTTTATTTTTAATTCCTTCTTCTGTGTTGTTAAGATGTTTTCTCTTTATTTTTTTGGTTTTCTTGTACCCAACCTGTTTCAGCAGTGACCTAAGTGCACACTTCTCTTGCTTCTTTATGTATGTAAACATTCTAAGGTGGATAGCTGCAGATAGTGGTCTTCCACAGCAGGGCCCTGCCCAGGCAGCCTTGCCAGTAAGATGGTATACCCACATCCACCTATTCTTTAGTCTGTATGTCTAAAGATTCCTGAATTCAAAAGGTCAAAATGCGAGGCAGAAAGTGAATCATATCAATTGTCAACTACTTCATATCTTAAACATAATAACCAAAAGATAGCAATTATAAATATTTCAATGGGATGTTTAAAATTTACTGATTACTATTTCCAATTTTCAATTTAATAAAATTTAAAGAAATGATTAGAAAGATTAGAAATTGAAATGAAGAGAAAGCTAAGAGTGATTTAATCATCACTAACATCAAACATTGCTCTTAATTGCTAGCCAACACAATTAGATAATAAACTGAAAATAGGGGCTGAGACATGGCTTGGCATTGAAGACCATATTCTGCTTTTCCAGCAGACCAGAGTCTGGTTCCCAGCACCTATATGTAAGGTGGTTCACATCATCCACAACTGAAACTCCAGAGGGTCCAATAACCCTTCTGACCTCCTCACATGTGTGGTGTTTGCACACATACACAGGAACACCCATACACACACACACACACAATTTTTTAAGTAATTTTAAAAAGAAATGGAAAATAAGAGTATAAATGTTGAAATCTCAGAAACAAATTTCTTTTTTTGTCCATTTCTTTTTATTATTACTATTACTATTATTATTATTATTATTATTATTATTATTATTATTATTATGTGTTTTAATTTTATACATCAGCCATGGGTTCCCCTGTCCTCCCCTCTCCTGCTTCCACCCTCACCTTCCCCCCAGCCCCTCCCCTCCATTCCCATGTCCTCCAGGACCAAGACACCCCTGGGGATTCATTTAAACCTGGTGGATTCAGTACAGGCAGGTCCTGTCATCTCCTTCCAGACTGAGCAAAGAAAGTATCCCTGTGTAAGCCCAAGGTTCCAAACAACCAGCTCATGCACCAAGGACAGGTCCCGATCCCACAGACTGGGTGCCTCCCAAACAGATCAAGCTATTCAATTGTCTCACTTATCCAGAGGGCCTGATCCAGCTGGGGGCTCCACAGCCGTTGGTTCATAATTCATGTGCTTCCATTAGTTTGGCTATTTGTCCCTGTGCTTTTTGCAATCTTGGATTCAACAATTCACGCTCTTGCAGTCCCTCCTCCTTCTCAACAGTTGGACACCTGGAGCTCCACCTGGGGGCTGGCCGAGGATCTCTGCATCCACTTCCATCAATTATTGGATGAGAGTTCCAAGACAACTGCTAGGGTGTTTAGTCATCTGATCACCAGACTAGGTCAGATCAGGCCATCCCTCGACCACTGCCAGCAGTCTACAGAGGATATATCATTGTGGATTTCTGGGGACTGCTGTGGATATCGCTCTGTGTAAATAAAATGCTGATTGGCCAGTAGCCAGGCAGGAAGTACAGGCAGGAGAAGCAGAGAAGAGAATTCTGGGAACAGGAAGGCAGAGGGAGAGACACTGCCAGCCGCCGCCATGACAAGCAACATGTAAAGACACCAGTAAGCCACGAGCCATGTGGCAAAGTATAGATTAATAGAAATGGGTTAATTTAAGATAGAAGAAGTAGATAACAAGAAGCCTGCCACGGCCATACAGTTTGTAAGCAATATAAGTTTCTGTGTGTTTACTTGGTTGAGTCTGAGCATCTATGGGCCTGGCGGGTGACAGAGATTTGTCCTGACTGTGGGCCAGGCAGGAAAACTCCAACTACAGGGGACCTCTCGAGCACTCTGCCTATTCCTGTTCTCATGTGGTCTTCATTTATCATGGTCTGTTATTCCTCATTCTCTCTTTCTGTTCTTGATCCAGTTGGGATCTCCTGCTCCCCTAAGCTTTCTTTCCCTCAAATCTTGCCCTTCATTACTCCCACTGTCATCCAGGTTGTTCATGTAGATCTCATCCATTTCTCTGTCATTGGGTGATCCCTGGGTCTTTCCTAGGGTCCCGTTCAGAAACAAATTTCTAATGACTTACACATGACATAAGAATCTGTCTGAGTAGCTCAATATATTCTCTTAAAATCATCTAAACACTAAGGTGTCTTGTTAACAAAATTAACATGTAAAATAAATATCATTTACTCACAAATGTTTCCAGAAGTTTTTATATGTAATGTGTTTCTGAAAAATACTAGCAAGTCAAACAATTCACAGCATAATGGAAGGGAGACTAAGGACTGGAATGCAAAAAGATGGGCCGCATTAAGTAGAGAAATCATTAGGAGAATGGGCAGGAAGGCAATTAAACGCAGGGCTTATGTCACTTTCACACTAAAGCCTGGGAGCTAATCTCTTCCTTTCCCCACAGTAGGAACTGGACACTCCTTGCTATTTGACATCTCAAGGTTGAAATCTGTCAGCTCCCTCTGTACATCAGTTCCTCTCATTATTGCATCGTTCTCTCAAGTAAGTTCTCCATACAGGAATCCAGGAGAGTTTGTTTGATCAAATCTTCACCAAACTTTCACCCAGTACTGCAGCTAATTAAAACAGAGCAGACTAATTGATCTACTGAGTACGGAGTGGGAAGATAATTAGAAAAATCCCTACGTGTAATTTACCTTATAGATAGAATCTTTAGTGTCATGGCCATAACAGTGCACATGTGTTTTAATTGCGTTCCTTTCCTTCACAGTTGTGCATAATTCCACACAGATAGTTAAGACTTCTTATTGGTGAAATTATTAAGGCCACTCCACGTAATTAAAAGGGAGGTTTATTTTTTGTGGGGTAACTTACAAATGAAGGGGTAGGTTGCAGGGTCTGGCAAAGGTATGGCACAGTCCGGCGGTGTTCTCTGGAGAACTCTGCTCGGTCTACCTCCAGCTCCAGCGTCCCGGAACCAAGAGCGCGACCTCCTCTTGATCCTCTCTGTCTTCCGCTCCCTCCTCTGCCCCGCCTTGTGGGCGTGATCATTACTGAAGCCTCAATGGGGGTTGGAACTTCCAGGCCAATGCTGGGATGGCTATCCACTACAACTTCTCTGAGACCATTTTCAGCTGTTACCAAGGCTGGACACTGCCACTGTCACCTCCATTATAATGAATTTTTTGAGACTTGTGCTTCTTTCTTATCACTGGGTTTGGCATTTTCATTTTTCAGTTCTCCACTCATTTTTGCTAAATACAAAAATACAAAAAATATTCAATTATTTCCCCAATACCCAAACTGCCAAATTCAGCCAGTGGTTGTCAAGGAGGCATGCTAGCATTCTAAAGAGTGTTAGTTGTGAGTTTTCTACCTGAGATGAAAACGCAAAGCTGGCAAATGAAAGGCTGTTTGGAAGAACAGGTATGGATATATGAGCTGTCTGACACGTGAACTGAAAAAAAAAAAAGGATCATTACAGGAACAAATAAAATTTGATTTAAAAAATGTTCATAATAACCATTTCATAAGTTAAAAATCTAAGAATATGTTTATTTTAATTTTCTATTTCTATGTAATAAATGACCAAGTAGCTTAGAAAATAATCATCTCTCATGATATCAGATACCATAGAGTTGGAAAAGGTCTCAGCTGGAATATTTTGACTTGGTTTTGTTAAGACTGTGGTTAGATAGTGGCTGGAGCTAAGACTTTGGGGCACATGAACTACTGAGACTAACATCTTGTTCTTTTCCTGAAGATAGTCTCAGAGCTTCAACAACTGGCCTCTTTACAGGCTAACTTGTGCTTCCTCACAACATGGCAGGCTCAGGCCATCCATTGGACCATTTGCATAGGTAGCTGAAGGCCTTAAGATGAGCACTGCAGCTATAAGAAACTGAATTCTGTTTTGTGGCGTTGCCTCATGAGGAAATGGAAAGCTTTTTATTCCCCCAAAAGCTTGATTCAAAAGTCACACATCATTATTTTGCTGTTTTCAAGGAAGTCATAGCCTTCCCAGAGAGAAGTAGAGAGTGTTAGAGTTTCACACATGATGGAAGCCCAGCAAGACTCTGCATAAGTACATGTCATGGCCTTTAATGTTGCAACCATCTTTGAATAAGTAATCAACCACAAAAACTGCAGGATGCTTGCAAAATTCACATGGAGAGTATTGCATAACTTTGTCAAAGGAATTGGCATATTCAGTTTTCATTTCTTTGGTAATTTTTTGAGAATTTCATACATGAGCACACTGTACTTAAATAATTTCTACCCTACTGTCTCCCACTTCCAACTCTTCCCTTAACTCACTCTTAAATTAATGACCTCTCATATACTACCTACTGAGTCAAGTAAGTATTGCTCATACATGCATGTGCTTAAGGTGTACCACTTGATGTTTGATAACCAGGAATCTTATTCCCCAGCCCACTCAGCAGCCTTGACTGCCTATATTTCTTAATAGAGACCTGTGAAGTTTCTACCATCCCTGTTGGCATAAAGACTGGCATTGTCATTATGCAGGTCTTGTTAACACAAACATATTGTTGCAATTTCATAGGTGCAGCATCCCTGTAGGGTCTGGAAAACACTGTCTCACAGCAGTCACTGTAGTCCTCTGGCTGTTACATTCTTTCCACCCCTTTGCAATATTCCCTCACAGGAGCAGCATCCCTGTAGGGTTTGAAAAACATTGTCTTACAGCAGTCATTCTAGTCCTCTGGCTGTTATGTTCTTTCCACCCCTTCTGAGATATTCCCTGAGCCTGAGGTGCAGAAATTGCATTGCTGATGTACTGGGTGGGGCTGGGCAACCCATGGTTACTTACCTTCTGCATTTTGACCAGCTGTTAATCCTGCAAACCACAACAATGACCAGCCTGGCAAGTTACCCAAAAACTAAATAGTGACACATATGCCTTGGGGTAGGAGTTGGAATTAAGATATCTAATTGGAATTCAGACCTGCAAAATTTGAGGGAATTCTTGCCTGGTACTATAAACCTATGAAGACCCATGGCTGGTAAGGTCAGACATCCTGCCATTTTCCTAAATCCATATTGCTTCTAACTATATTATTAACACTTATCCCATACCAACATCAAAGTATAACTTTCACCCCTCATTAAGGAAAAAAAAGCTTCTTTTTGTAGCAGAGGCTACTAGAGAAATCAAAGGTAAATTTAAAACCAGAATACTCAACAATTATCAATAAGGAGTTTGAAATTAAAGCAGTGGTGAGTACCACTGCATACCTACTAGAACAGCCTGATACAAAGCTCTGACAGCACTGAATACTGTGTATATGAACAAGCATCTGACAAGAGGAGGAGGAAAGCATAACAAGAGGAATGGAGATAACTGCCCAGAATCAAACATAAGCAAGGGAACTTCTACCCTTTTTTGCTTTCACTGCATAAAATAAATCAATAAAATAAAAGCACCTTTTATATTGGGTTATTAAAGGTTATTCTGTAGCCACTTAGTCATTTGGACTTAATAGGGACAATATAAATCAAATTTTCCAATCTTTACAATTCACTGTGAAAAATAACACTAAGTTAATAGTATTAAAACTTCAGAAAATAGCTTGGCTTGCAAACCCTCTCAATCTCCAGGGACATAAATATGATCCATACAGTGTGCGGATAATTCCATTTCAGATCTCTGTTCAGCATGAGTCATCCCTGTTTAAAGAATACAAAACAAAAAACAACTCCTGTTATTCTATCCACTAACCCTCAATGATTGGTTGAGGGCCCATGTTCCTGTTACTTTTCCCTTTTTCCTGGTATATGACTAAAAGTAACTCCAAATGTTTACCGGCTCCACATTCAACACATTCCAAAATTACTTTCCACAAAGGTTAAACACATACATGCTTAGCAATGCTTTTAGTAAAGAAGCATCCTAAATGCAGATGGCACAATGTGTTGTACTAACATTTCTTTACCCAGAAACCAAGCTATTCACTGTCATGAAAAGTCAGTCTTTAATAGTTGATTTTTGTTTGTGTGTGTGTGTGTGTGTGTGTGTGTGTGTGTGTGTTTCTATACAGGTGTATGTGTTTCTATACACATGTGTCTGTATGTGCACATATATGTATGAGTCTGCATGTATCTATGTATGTGTGATTTTCTGTGTGTCTGACTGTGGGAGTGACTATGTATCTATGTAACTGTTTTTGTGAATGTATGTGTGAGTGCATGTATTTATATATGTAGGTTTCTCTATGTGTGCATCTGGGTCTATATTTTTGTGTGTATATATGTATGTCTGTGTCTAGCTGTGTATCTGATTATCCATATGTTTATATGTGCTTGTAGTCTGTGTGCCTATGTCTCTGTGTGTACCTATGTGTCTGTATCTATGTATCTGTGTGCATATTTATATATGTGTGTGTCTAAATATGCACCAATGGAAAGCTATGTCCCTTTTTAAAAAAAAGAAAAATATAACATACAATACACAACCTCTCTGGACCCAACTACCTCATATTGTCAGTATACAATGATTCCTAACAATAAACTTTGGTTGACTTTAATTTAATTTAATTTAATTTACTGCATGCAGCACATTGTTTCTGAGCACATGAACTTTGCCAATCAATCCATTCCTTTCAGTGGATAGAAGTGTACTTTAAATGACTGTGATGGTTTAATTTTCTCTCTTCAAGAAGATTAAATAACTTTATGGTATATCTCTGCCTTAAAAACGAAACTGTTCTCACACACAGCATCTCTTCCTCCTGGAGTGAAGATGTGGAAGGAGTCAGCAGGATGCTCTTTACTCATCTGAGTAAAGAGATGGGGTGAAGCAAATACCAAAATCAGCACAGAATACCCAGTACCAGAGCACGCTAGAAGGACCATGCCAGGCATCTGCCAGGGACTAGGGTACTGACATCACTGAGCCTGTCCTCAGTGGTTTTTAGGCATAGGTTCATACCAGCTTTGGCATTCTGTTCACCTGCTTCCACACTCAGCACTCAGCACAGTGCCCTATTCACTGTAGCCACTCAACGAGCCATGTTAGGCTAGTGAAAGAACAAGTGAATGGACTGGGATAGAAATCAGTCAGCTCAATTACTCTTTAGTTCTCTTGAAAATGTAAATGTCTCTTGCTGCAAATTTACAAAGACAGTAGCAGAAAGCAATGAAGTAGAAGTTATTACTTAAACAAGGCAGTGAGCCATGCATGGTGGATCCTGACTCAAGTCCTGCCCACCTGGAAATCCAAGCAAAGAGAATCACTTGAGCTCCTGGCACTGAGAGAAGACAGGGCAGCACAGTAGGACATGCATGCATGATGGATGGATGGATGGATGAATGAATGAATGAATGAATGAATGAATGATGAATGAGTGAAGAAGCAGCAGGTGTCCACAGTGTAGTAGACAGTTGAAGCAGACGTGTCTAGAAGAGCCACACTTCCATCCCCACAGTAGCTGTCAAAGTATTTCAAGTTGCCTTTCTCAAAGAGGCACTCCAATCTCCAAGGAGACGATACTGACCTCACCCCAGAAAGACCGGGGAAATCCCAGGGCCAAAAGGGACATAAGACTCCACACTGGCCTAGACCTTAGAACAGGGTTTGCCCCATGTCTAAGAACCCCTGTGAGACCAGGCAATAGGTCATACTGAGATCTGGTGCCCCCTTGTCTGCTTCTTGACATCGACCACACCCAGAACTCCCATATATCAGTCCCCACCCCAAGATCTTCTTTGGGCATCTCCGAATGCAGACACCTAAAAGGCCAGACCTCATGCTAGGCAGCGGATCCCAGTGGTGGGCATCAGGTGTTCAGGCCTTGTACTGAACAAATGGTAAGTATCTAATTATAATTTTCAAAGCAGGAAAATGACAGCATCGTCTAGAGGTAGCAGCTGTGAAGCTGAGAATCTTAGTCAGATGCAGGGTTCCAGGTAGTTGTTTTGCCATCCACCACTAATGATGTTAGATGATAGTATGGGCAGACGGAAGGGTCATGTTTTAGTCTCCCCTTCTCAGACCAGGCTCTTGCCTCAAATTTAGGCTATCATTTCCTTTCTTTTTTAATACAGCCCTTTTTAGTTTTATATTGATTGAAGAAATACACCTTTTAAATTAGAAACCCAGAAAATGTCTTGTCATGGAGACATTTGTGTGTAGGAATCTAGTCAATGAATACACGAGAAGAAAAAGTTGTGCCCTCCCTTGGGATGTCTCCCAACAATGGTGGAAGGCATCAGTACAAGGAAAACTGCAAAGGATATAATGTACTTGAGTGCAGAGAAGCAGGAGTCTCCAGGCCAACTGGATGAGAACCAGTTGGGGAGCAGTGTCTGCTGGTTACCTATACATTCCCTCTAATTAGGTGAGAGAAAGCAACTAGGCTGCCCTTCCAGAATCAGACCTGGGATATGTGTGAGCCCAAAGAATCCACTTTTGAGAGAAAATTAAACACAGTTGCCTGTGAGTGCGACTGGACTGAAGGGGCTGTGAAAATCTATGAAATGAATTGCAGTGGGAGTTTTAAAGTGTCCTCAAGCAGAATGGTGTTCTTTTTATTCTGTAGTTTTTTAGGACACACAGCTTGCTGTCTCTATCCCTGGGACTTCCTATTCTGAAAATGTTCTATATGCAGATATTGTTACCACTATGAATCTCCTTTAGCAGGAACATTTTCAAAAGTAGCTGGGAAATTATGCTCAAGAGGAATGTTGGATGCTGCTGGTGGTATTGATTGGGGTGGATCACATTGAGTGAGACGTTAGAGGTAGCACTGATTCCACCTGGTACTAACAGCTGCTGCTGGCTCTGCCCTTTTCCCACTGTACTAATAACTGATCAAGAACCCCCCTTCCTAGAAGAATAGCAAGAGAAGGGGAGAGAATCTGCATGGTGATGACTCCAGGTAGGATAGCAATGTGGACTATCCTAGCTCTACACCTATTTCTCCCGTTCACTGGCTGGGTGAGCTTGAATTTGTCTAATAAGGCTGGGAAGACCCACTCACAGCATGATTAACTGTGATCTTCAGCTCCTGCACTGAGCACACAGCTAATCTCTAAGGAGTGGCTCAATAACCTCTTCCATTTATGCCAAGTTCATTTATTAAGCGCATAGCATTTGCTGCACATTACACCATTCCTACAGCTATAAAGTCACATTCAAGTAGAACATTCAATAGAAACAATGACATCAACAATAAAGATGCTGAGAGAGTTCGCCAGGTGGTGAAGGTGATGATGGTTTGAAAACAGAGTACAAATAGGAAATTTCACCTTGAATATTCTTACATGTGCATCCATGTTAAAATTGAATTTTAACTTACTCATTTTGGGGAAAGAGAGTGGTCTGAGTTTTATCCCCTGTTATACGGTCTCAAAGGGCTTCCTAAGTTAATTAACACTATAAACAAGATGGAAGGGAAATTTTGCCTGCATCACAGAACAGTTAATTCCAAGCATTTTGGGCCATAATTTTTAAACAAGCGTTATAATTGCAAAGTAAGAAAAATCCAGCCTTGCTAATTCTGGTGTGGTGCTCATTACAGTTGCTATTATCCACACATTAAGGCTGGTCCTGAAGCTGGCAAAAGCCCACACAGGGACCATGTTTAAGTGAAATGGAGCACAGTACCATTAAAAATTATATATACCGCACAACCCAAAGCTCTGGGATAGTACAGTCATTAAGACCACTTCCTTTTGGGTCTCTTCCAGGGACTCGAGTCCATATTGGCCTGTAAGTGACCAGTCTGGTTATATAACATCCTTGAGCCTGGACTTTGTTCCTTAATGTGGACCTAGTAGCTATTATCAGGCTTGGAGTGCTTAGCACAGTGAAGGCATTCCATACAACTTGACTACTATAGTCTCTTCTCATGACAATCATGAGTCTATCCATCAGGGTAAATCCAGTAAGACTACAGTAGTTAGGGGTAGAGTCATGGCTTGACAGAGGAAAAAAGAGGGCCTCCTATTGGTGAAATGATTAAGGCCACTCCACATAGTTAAAAGGGAGGTTTATTTTGTGGGGCAGCTTACAAATGAAGGGGTAGGTTGCAGGGTCTGGCAAAGGTATGGCGCAGTCCAGTGGTGTTCTCTGGAGAACTCTGCTCGGTCTACCTCCTGCGTCCAGGGTCCTAGAACCAAAAGAGGCCTCTCCTTTTGATCCTGGTTCTTCAGCTTCCTCCCTCAGCCCCGCCTTGTAGGCGTGACCATTACCGAAGACTCAATGGGGTTTGGAACTTCCAGGCCAAGGCTGGAATGGCTACCCACTGCAGCCTCCCAGTTTTCAGAAGTGATAAAAGAAAGCAACAGCTATATGCAGCATCATTCGAAGGGATTCAAACTCTGAGAAGTCTTGGGTTTTCCTTACAAATGCAAAAAGAATTCTAGAAGAGACTATGTTAACCTCTTATATCAGCATCCTTACTTTGAAAATATACTAATGAAACACCATGATTTTCATCCAGTTTGCCAGAAAACCATTTTTATTCTGTCTTTTTTTTTTTGGACCAGGAAGGCAGAGGATGGGGAGAGACTCATATTTCTCAAAGTCAGGTTTCTTGATCCACCTAAGTGCACTCATTATCAAGCTAAGATGTGTAGTCACCAACAGCTTTGTACAGCTGACTCAGTAATCCAGCTAAGACTGGTGTGGGGGACTTCACTTTCCCTTAAGAGTCAACTTTCAAAGTCAAGACTATTCTGCTATTTATTCCTATTATGTTTCTCCTTCAGCTAGACTCAAGATAGCATTAACTTACCTGACACCACCCATAACGCTTCCTACTGGAACATCCTGACTGGGGATAGCAAGAGAATGAAGAAAGGGCAGACACACAGACACACATAAAAAAAAAGTTAGGATCAGACGGGCACAGTCTGGTGGAGCCACACCTACTATCACCCTAAGTTGAAAACTGAGCATGTTTCTTTTATTTTTATTTTGTATTATTATTTTTATTTATTTTACATATCAACCAGGTTTCCCTCTCTCCTCTCCTCTTGTTCCCTCCCCATATGTACTTTCTACTCACCCCAACCCACTTTTCCTCCATCTCCATTCAGAAAGAGTAAGGTCTCCCATGGGAGTCAACAAAGCCTGGCATATTAAACTGAGGCAGGACCAAGACCCTCCCCCTGCATCAAGGCAGAGCAAGGCACCCTGCCACCGGGAATAGGTTCCAAAACTCCAGCTCATGGCCCTAGTCCTGCTCCCACTACCTCAGCATGTTTCTTAGGTATAGCACAGCAGGAGGGATTAGCTAGTCTTGGTGGGAAGTGTCTAGGTGAGCAGTCTCTGGCTGTAAACATCTGGGATGAGGAAGCTGCAATTGCTATTTTTTGTACACACTAATCAGTTGTTCCTAAACATTTGAACTGGGGCAAGAAGAAGGCTTTGCCAAGTCCAAGCTTGACCAATATGGGGAAAAGCTTTGCCAGTATTCCATGGGTCTGGGGCCTTGATCCTTTTCTTGACTGTGCCCACAGCAACAATATACATTCTCTGAGGACTTCAACCATTCAGGGCTTCCTCCACTCCCTACACTTGCCAGCAACAACATTTTCTAATTTTAAATGACTCTTTTTGTGTATTAACTATTTGTTGAGCAGATAGTAGAGTTAGGATGTAGTTTCTCCACAAAACGACACGTGCTGGGAACTTTGGTCACCACAAAAGAGTACTGAGAGAAAGGGAAACATTTACGAGGAGGGATTTGGTAGGAAGTGATTGTGCTTGGAGGGACTGGGCTAATGTCTTCTCTCGAGAAATTGGGTTAAATTCTATTGAGATTAGAATTCATTCAGTGGGAGTGAGCTGAGTCTCTGGGGGATGGACTTGGGCTTGTGAACTGTTGTGAAGTCTGCCAAGCAACTCTGTCTTCATGGCCTGTGACCTCCTTTACATGCAGTCTCTCCTGCTGTTTTGTCATGCAGAATCAGCATGTGGGGATTCTGTGACTTGGACATAACAATTTTAATGCCATTTTAGCAAAACACTATTCTGTGTAGCTTACCCAGCTTTCTTTTGTTATAATAGAAAATAGACCAATCAGCATGTCTTCTGTTTTCAACACTTTCCCTTAACCTTTCCTGGTAAAAAAAATAAAATAAAATAAACCTCCAAATTTGTTTTGAGATGGCAAAAATCTGCAACTAAATATAGATGTTTTTATGGGGCCCAGGGCAGCTTGGCTAGAGAGAGACCAGCCAGAAAGGAGGCCAAGTTTTGGTTTACTATAAGACAACATCCAGTTCCAGGAAAAGCCATGAACTGACACCACCCAGGAATAGGCCAATCAGCATCCAAAGGGAGAAATACCTAATTTTCTAACCATTGTAGATATCACCAGGTGTCCCTTAGCCCAGCACATATGTACCCCCTCACCCCAACCTCTACTGTGATAAAAGCCCTACTGCAACTGAGCTAGGGTCTCTCCTATCTCAACACTGTATCAAACAGATGAAGGGTCCAAGCTTGAGTTTGAATAAAGACTCTTTGTTTTGCATTCAGATTCAGACTTTTTGGTGCTCTGGGGGATTCTGTGACTTGGGCATAGCAATTTTAATGCCATTTTATGTTTTGAAACTGAAACTATTTGAATATTTCTAAACTAAATTTCATAAGAGACATGAGGCACCTTTTCACTCTGTTTAATCCTTGAAAAGCCCCTTAGTGAATAAGAGGAATTTTCTTCACCAGGGGAATAGTCCACTCTTCATCTTCCACCACATTTTCCCATGTGAACTTGTCCTCCCCCATGAAGCAAGTTCATCATTTGAAAAATGTCACCTCATGCTGTTCTTTATAAAATTATTTGGAATCTGGTAGTTTTGTGCTTATAAGTGACAAATGACCATTACTGGTGTATAGTCAGAAGTTTTCTGTGCCCTGCCTGGCCCACAGTCAGGACAAATCTTTTTCACCCACCAGTCCCATAACCGCTTGGACCCAAGTAAACATACAGAGGGTTATATTATTTATGAACTGTATGGCCATTAGCTCAGGCTTATTGCTGACCAGCTCTCACATTTAAATTAACCCAAAATTCTTACTTATGTTTAGTCACTTGGCTTGGTACCTTTTCTCAGTTCTGCCTTCATATCATGCTTCCTCTGTGTCTAGCTGGTGACTCCTAACTCTGGTCTTCCTCTTCCCAGCATTCCTTTAGTCTGCTAACCCTGCCTATACTTCCTGCCTGGCTACTGGCCAATCAGTGTTTTATTAAACCAGTGTACAACAGCATTATCCCATAGCATTTAACATAGTAAAATTACATATAACAAGATAGTTACCCAGCAAGAATTACAGTTATAAATATCTAGTCTATTTGTATTTGGGAAAATTAAAGAAAATATTCCATCTATGCTGTATTTGTGAGTCTAAATTTTCATATCTAATTTATCTTTTATCTTAACCAAGGAAAATTATAATTATTCAACTACATCAATGACTTCAGAAGGATATAGTATTACCTAAGTAAACAGGAGAAGAATTATAAGCAACTTCCAAAAATCTAGAATGACAGAGAGAGCTAACTGCCTAGACAGTCACGCAAAGTTCCAAAGTCACGCATAGAGTTTTTCAGTCATTTCTCCTTGTGTCCTGGAGAATATCTGGCAGTCTCCTCTGTGAAGCAGGAACCTGAAGAACCGTCTTATCTTGCAAAATTCAGTGGCCACCATCCTATGGGTCCTGCATGTCCAGTTTATACAACATACTGTCAAGCAGTTGACACAAGGGTACTTTTTGACTAGTGGCTAACTTTTGCCACAAAGAAAGCAAACTCCATAATGAGTTTCTTCAATGCCCATTATCTTCTCTAAAGTAGATGGGTGCTACCAGGAGCAGACATGTCTCCATGTCCAGAAAGTCTAAGCTTTTAAAACATCTTAAATGCCATATTCTGTATGTCTTTGAAGTGTTTGAAAATTACCTGCCTAGTTGAAATATATCTATGTACATTAGAAAATTTAACTAATATGACTACAAGTTTGATTATCATAGATGATTAACATTAATCTACATTTCTTTAATGATACATTATAATTTTAAATGAGTTTTATAAGCATAATATCTTAAGCAAGAGTAAAAATATACATACAGTATAACAAAATTAACTTTAAATTTGTATCAATAAACTAAAATCTATAACAATGTAAAATATTTTAAGCAAGTTGTTGCTCTTTAAAAGTAGATTCAATAATCTACCCTTTTATCCTACCACATCTATATCCTAAATGTCTGTATCATATCCCCTTTCTTCTTTTAGAAAGTGATTTATTATGACCAATAACAATTTGTAACCAACAACCTAAACAAAGATAAATATCCATAATCCATTATTTAGAAATGTGGTCTTAATGTTCTAGGCTACTTCCTGCTAATAGGGGGTGCTGGTAGTTTTATGGGGATCCTGAGAAAATTTGAGATAATGGTCAAGTCCTGGAAAGACCGGCCATAACTTTTGTTAATAGGTACCATCTGTTAAGGTTCGGGAACTGTGGCTTGATCAAATCTGATCCATCTTAACCTGGAACAAATCCATAGCCTCTTGCTTCTTGTGGAAACAAAAACAGAACCTCCTTTCCAAAGCAATATTCCCTTAGATACAAATTTTGAAGTCAAAATACCATTAAAATATACACATTGCTTTATCTGAGCTGCCTTTACAGTCAAATGTCTTTATGCAGTTAAAAATATCAAAAACAACATAATCTAGATTCTCTGTGTAATATCCATCTTCATGTGCCTTATTTTTATACTACCTTTACTATCTCTTTAAAGACTTTATTTTTTAAAACTATTTCTTCATATAACTGTCTATATTCAATTTCTTCTCTTTTCTAAGCCTACATACATTTTTGCACACACTGTAAACCCTTTAAAGTCTTGTTCCATCTGAATCTGCCTTATTGTGAATCTATTGCTTTAAACTGCAGCATTACTAGGACTAAAATGGCAGCTTTGGCTGCTGGCTCTGCCCACCTCAGTTTTCAAACATGGTGGTGGTACATTTACTGCTAGCTCTGGGAGCCATGTGTACCACTAACTCTTGGAAGCAGTGGATCTATGCCTCCATTAAAGCAGTGTGTAGCCAAGAAACCTTTTTTTTTTTTCCTGTCTGTACTAGCAAAGACTAAATCCACTATACACTGTGTGGCTTGGAGATGCCTCTGTGAACTGTGCCAGGAATCCTCAGCCATGCCACTTAGCTCATGGCAGCTGGCAGTCAGCTCCATCTCACAGGCAGCTGTCAGGAGACAAGTTTGTGCTGCTTCTGGCATGAGACTGTGAGACCAGGAAGCCCAGTGTGGCTCCATTTCTGTGCATTCAGAATCTTTAAACTGTCTTAGGTCTATATGGCTCAATGACAGACAGTGAGCATCAAATGTAGTGGGAAGTTTTTTTGTGTCCTGCCTGGCCCACAGTCAGGACAATCTCTCTCACCTGCCAGTCTTCCAGCCACTCAGACACAAGTAAACATACAGAGGCTTATATTATTTATGAACTGTATGGCTGTTAGCTCAAGCTTATTACTGACTAGCTCTTACATTTAAATTAACCCAAAATTCTTATTTATGTGTAGCCACATGGCTTGGTACCTTTTCTCAGTTCTGCCTTGTCATCTTGCTTCCTCTGTATCTGGCTGGTGACTCCTGACTCTGCTCTTCCTCTTCCCAGCATTCCTTTAATCTGTTCAACCCACCAATACTTCCTTTCTGGCTACTGGCCAATCAGTGTTTTATTAAACCAGTGTACAACAACGTTATCCCACAGTAGTGGTAATGAAACAGAGGAAAGTTGAAACACTTTGGTGGAACAAATTTGGAGCTGCCCTACTGTGACAGACTATTGCAGATACACAGTCAGAAAAAGGCCCTCCCCTTTCCAGAGGTTCTGCCAACCCCAGTTTTTCATCCCTCTTGCTTAAGCCAGGGAAGAAGTGCTTCAAGGGAGCTAGAAGCCTGGTCTTCATGCTTCACAGCAGGCAGCAAGGGACATGCAATAAGCTAGTGTTCCATTCCTCCTGAAGAAATAAACATGTCATACAGTCAAAATTAAAGAGACTCACACTAGCCTGAGGAAAATAGAGACAAAGTTATATAGGACAGGGTGAGACATGATTAGCACAGACATTTCACAAAAACAAAAAGAAACCTGAAAGAATAAAATCTTTCCTCTAGACCCAGTTTTTAAAATGTGGGAAGGAAAATAATCTATCTATAAAAATTTTAAAGGAGGATTTTGATCTTTGAATGAGCAACAGGGTTGTGTAAATAACAAAATCATGCATTGTTCATTCAAAGCAGAAATGCATTACTGAAATGTCCATATTTTTTTTCCAAGACAGGGTTTCTCTGTGTAACAGTACTGGCTGACCTGGAACTTGCTTTGTAGGCTGGCCACAAACGCATCTGCCTCCTGAATAAAATAATACTGAATAATTTTAATAACATCTGTCATAATTTTATAAAATATCCTTAGTTCACTGGGGGTTTGTGTGTAGGGATAGGGGTTTTGTGTTCATGCACACATATATGTGTCCATGTGTTCTTTCAGCCTCCATCTAAGCACATCACAGTATCCTCTAGGATGGTGCACATCTGGATTAAAGGACATAACCAAAACTCTAGTTCTTACCAATTGCCTTGCTGAGATTCTGAACTCTTTTCTTCATTACCAGTCTGGATGACCTGCCTTGACCTGTTAGTGGGACCATCCCTTGTGACACTTGGAGTCAGGTTTGGCCAAAGAGCCTCTTGATGTTGTATAATTTTACCACACTCATGAGTCAGAGAATCTTTAAACAAGCACACTATTCTAGGAAGCATCTGACAGTGTGTAACTCTCCTTATTTCATTATAATGCACTGGAGTTAATCTACACTTCCATGATCCCAGCAGGAATTCAAGAAGTTACCACAACACACTCACATGGAAAGACAGAGTTACTCTAAGAATGAGAGTCACATTCTGTGGTAAAAGATAAGACTCAAAACTATGTAACAAGGAGTGGACTAAATATTTCTGACCCCAACAAGTCATGAAAGAAGGGAAAGACTAAGAGTAGCTGTAGTAGGACAGGCCCATAGGGTCAAGGAAATCGGCTCAGACCAGTTGCCAAGGCATCCATATAACCTACTCCTAATAGCCAACCTGGAGTCTGCCTGAAGGCCTAGCAACAGTTGTTGTCAGAGTTCCTGGTTGTGCCAAGCCAATGAGGGATGACCACACAGACTAGGTGCTAGGTATGGTATGTAAGGCCTTCTCTGATATTGAATAAATGAGTTCATTATTTGCCTTCAACAGACTCCCAGTGTCTGCGTCATTGACACCACACCCTCTCATCCTCTCCCCCAGGGGGCTGTTAGAATCCAAGCATTATCTGGCACTTGGACATGGAGCTTCTGTTACTTTGTTTCTCCCAGCATGGGTTCTGATCAACTCCCTTTCTTCACTCGTGGTGCTGGACAGCCCCCCCAAGATGGTATGTTTTGGTAGGAAGAGCCTTCAGTGTTGTGTTCTTTTGGTTCCTTTGGCAGGTAAGCATTAGGACCCCCACTTCTTTCCTTCTTTTGCATTGTCTGTCATGTTTGTCTGCCCATCCTGTTAGGAAGGCACATTTTTTTTCATTTGAGTTCTCCTGGCACCTTCACAGAAGGATTGACACCCCCCCCAGGAGGTGCAATCATGGCTTGGCTCCTGATCGCTGCCCCTCATCTGGAGACACTATGTGGGCATAAGGTCATGGCCTAAAAAAACACAAAAGTTCCCCACAGAGCACAGAACATAAGGGTTCAATACAAATTTTCATCCCATTGAGAAGATGGGTAATCTTTTCATCACCCCTGCCAGTTTCCTGTCAGATATTTCTGCAATGTCCGAGGATGAGGAGAGTGGGGGCCCTGAGATAGATATCAGTTTAGGCCCCATGAAATCTGCCAAGGAGAACATAACTGTCAGTTTGGGTCCCACAAAATCTGATAAGGTGAACATAGTTGTTAGTATGGGCCCCCCCAAAATCTGTCAAGGAGAATGTACCTGTCAGTTTGGGTGCTTCCAAATCTGTCAAGGAGAACACAGCTGTCAGCTTGGGCCCCCAGAAAGTTCACCAGTAAGGTGAACATAGCTTTCAATTTGTGTCCCTCAAAATCTATCAAGGAGAATGAAGCTGTCAGTTTGGGTCCCGTCAAATCTGTCAAAGAGAAGGCAGCTGTCATTAAGACACATGCTGCTACCCATGCTGTTCCACTACCACTGCTGGCGCCACTCTTCCACTGCAGTATTCTTGCGGCAATCTACCCCAATACCAGTCTACCTCGAGAGGTGGCTACTCTTCCATGGTGCCAGGTGTCTTACAACCCTCACAGCCTGTGCCACTGACAGTATGTAGGTCCATAGAATCCTTCCCAGTCAATATGGGCCCAAATGCCCAAGACCAGCCCTGGATTCCAACTCCCATAGCTGATCTCTCTCTCATCAAGAAGGCAGTCAACGAGTCAGGCCCAGATTCCCCCTACTTTTAGCAAGTCCTTGCTCAATGGTCCATGCAGCTACAAACTTATTTCTATTGGTACCATTTGCTTAAAGCTGTGTTGAAGCCTGCAGTCTTTCTTAGCTGGAAATCAGCCTATGAGTATCAAGCCGAATCCCAGGCCTGGACAAACATCTTATTTAATGTCCAGGTGACCTATGATATGCTTACAGGGTATGAGAAATATGTCTATCCTGTGCACCAGGCACAGATTGGCTTGAATGCCTATCTTCAACAGCTCTCAGACCTGACCCTCAAGACCCTCAGAGCCTCTACTCCCCAGGATGCCTCAGTGTAATTTTGCAATCTTATCCAACAGTGGTGGGGGAGCTCTTCACAGACTTCCTGGCCCATGTCAATGAGGCAATAGAGCACAGAGTGGATATGGGCCCTGCTAGAGATATGCTGATTAAACAACTGACTTGGGAGGGGCTCAATGCCCAAACCCATAATGCAATTGCAGCCATGTGGAATGAGGACATACACGGATGGGTTCAGGCCACCGGAGATCTTGACCCCAGCACTGGTCCCATTGCTACTCTTACTACCTCTCTGGATGCTCTCCTCAGTGACAGGTAGCATGCTAATGATACCCCCAAGGGTTCCTAGGTAAATAGAACTTTCTGGGGATGTGGCAAACCATGCCATTTATGGTATCACTGCCCCTGGACAAAACCTGGGACCTGATGCCCCAGATGAAATAAAGGATTTCACTGGGCAAAGGATTGCAGGTCACAGTTTGCTGAAACACCAGCCCCTTTAAACTCCAGATGGGGTGCTCTATAGCACCACCAGTAAGAGAAGACTCTGGTAATCAAAAAAAAAAATCTATTGGACAATGACCATTTTTCCACACTCCCCAATGCTAACCATCTATCTTGATGGACAAGCTGTCAAACATTTGGTTGACACAGGTACAGATGGTACCATGTTAACCAAGACTGAGGGGCTTTGCTTCCCTTATTGGAAGTTTAAACAAGGCCTCTCCATCATTCTAAAGATGACCACTCATCTGGTCCATTGGAAGGATCTTGATGGCAATCAGGAGCCATTTACCCTGTCATTTCCAATGTACCTAGGAACCTGTAGGCCAGAGATATTTTGGACGATATAGGTGTTGTCCTAAGTATAGATGATAGGGCCTCTTTTGATGACATCAAGGTCCATGAAAAGACACGTCTTGTGGTTCATGACACTGCACTAGATCTCCTCCCCCAGTTCTTAAGAATACTATCCCCATGAGATCCACCACTGAGCCTCCTAGCCCCATTCCATTGACATGGCTCTCAGATAAAGAAGTATGGGTGGAACAGTGGCCTATAATTGAACCCAAGCTGTCAATCCTAAAGGAATTAGTTGCAGAACAGTTAAGGATGGGGCACATTGAACCGTCCACAAATAAACATAATACCCCCATATTTGTTATCCCCAAGAAATTGGGATGCTACCACCTCCTGCAGGATCTTCATGTACTTAGTGATCTAATGGAAAAATGGGGTCTACACAGCCAGGCATCCCCCACCCTAGCACTATTCCTCCATCTAATTATATATTAGTTTCAGATATTAAGGATTACTTTTTTCAAATTCTCCTGGTGCCACAAGATTGAGATCATTTTGCCTTTACTGTGTGGGAACCTAATATGCATAAACCAGCTGAAAGATATCAATGGACTGTTTTGCCCCAAAGAATGAATAATAGCCCCACTATTTGCCAGTTACATGTTTCTCAATCTTTGGTCAATGTCTCCAGGGATGTTCTTTTGATCCATTATATGGATGATCTCCTCTTGGCACACTCAGATGCAGCCTTTCTGCAAAAGACTGCCAAGGGAGTATTAGAAGATCTTGCATTGTTACATCTGATGGTGGCTTCACATAAGGTCCAAATGGTACCCCCTTTGCCTTTTTAGGATTTTCCATTGCTAACCAGGTCCACTCCCTTTTTTTAAAATTGGAAATGAAGGGATTGTACTCACTATCAGAATTACAATTGTGTGGCACAGTTAATTGGCCTAATCTATCTTACCCATCCCTGACCAAGAGATGAGACACCTATTTTCATTGTTAGAGGACCTAATCTGTCCTTCCACTGAGGTTAGGCTTCCCTGGGAAGCTAAAGATTGCTACAAAAAGTTTTGGCTATTCTAGCTACCCCCAGCCTGCAATGCCATGATCCTCAAAGGCCCTTATTAGCAATGGTCCTCTGGACACCCAGGGGATTCTTGGGAGTGTTATGGCAATCTGGACCCCTCCTATGGGCTTCTACATCAAGCACATTCTGACCTGCATGAGATCACTTCTAGGTTTGACCAGTCCTTCCAACTCAGCCTTAAGCACAGATGCTGGCAGAGAGAATATATAGAAGAGAGCTGGATAAGCTTGTCTTCCCCTATTCTTTAAAGAATACCCAGTCCCTCTGGGAAGATTCTATCTTATTCCAGGAAATGGTTGTAGGATTCATAGAAACTATCGACAATCACTTTGGAAAAAAAAAAAAAAAGATCTTGGCAGAACCCCCCACACTCCAAATACAGATACAGCCTCATGCAGTCCCCTCCTCCACTCCCATCCTTCATGCCACCCTGGCCTTTTCAGATACCAATAAAAACATATATGGTGTTCTTATCCAACATCCTAGCTCCAAAGATGTTATATATGTTATTCCTAACCCTGGTTCTGTTCAATTGGGTGCACTATTGGCCCTCATCAAAGTTCCAGATTGAGCCCATTAATAATTTTTTTCTGAAAGCCAATACGCTGTATAGGCAGTTCATGTGCTGGCCTTTTCTCAAGTCAAAGACTCACTGACCCCATCACCAGCACCATGCTGCTCATGCAAGATGTCCTAAATCAGAGGACTGAGCCGTGGTACCTGTCACATATTAGATCTCATTCTAAATTATCCAGAATATTGACTCAAAGAATAAGGTCATAGACACCATCAGATTAACAGTCAGTATGGATCTCCTAGAGCAAGCCAGGGCTCTTCACAGCAATTCCATCTGTCTCCAGAGAACTTGCATAGATGCCTTCCAGAGTTACCAGTTTCCCAATGTAAACATGTGTCCTGGGCATGAGCCACTTGTGCTCCTCTTGCCCCTTAGGACCACTTCAGTGTGCAGGGGTTAATCCCTGAGCCTTATTGCCTAATGCCATCTGGCAGATGGATGCCATGCATCATTCTCCCTTTGGCAATCTTAAATATAGTCATGTGATAATAGATACCTGTTCCTCCTTTGTGTATGCCATTGCCCTTTCTGGGGAGAAAGCCATCAATATTA